>NW_017256287.1:5330996-5423913 GCF_001594055.1 Mycetomoellerius zeteki | reverse complement strand
TCGAAATATACCCGTTTCCGATTTTGTTTTCGATTAATTTGTGCACTTGCACAATGCTCGCATATAATTTATTACGATTGTGTATATTATTCATTGTCAGAATAGGATAATTTCAAAGAACTTTGATATTTTAGATGTCGCACACGATGTGTACTTTGTAGTATATTGTAATAAAATTAAATCGAAACGCAATCGTGAAAATAATGTGAAAAATATTGCGAAGCTTTCAAATGAGTTTTTCAGCAGAAATATAACTTAATTTAAATATAGATTTAAGATATAACTACTTGATTTATCGATATTTGAAAATCGAATATCTATCGATTTTATCTCATTGTCAGTATCATTGTGAATAATTGTGCAAATCTTTTTTTGTGTTTGATTCGAAATTAATATTTAATTAAAATTTTGTTGTGATATGTAAATTAAAAAATGGGCTTTTATTACTTAATTGCACATTCTCTAGGCATAATTAATAAAAATTTTTTAATTTTTAATCGCTTATCACATCACAGCTATCTGTATCCGTATAGTAGAATAAACCATATTTCTTTTAAGTTGGCTCCCGACATTATTCGAATATAAACGTGCAATTTTTTTTCTTCCATTTTGTATTTCTAAAGAAATGAATGTGGAAGGGATACGCACATAAGCGTGACGTAAATAGATACGGGTCCTTGCCTCCATCACTTCGGTTATCATCGAAAGCGGCTCGAGCGATAAGCGGCCACAGTAAACGAAAGGATAATCGACGCAAATTACGGCCCAGAATAGATCGGTAATACGCAGATGAACGGCAAAATCGATCGGCGGAGGCGTGTCTCTTCTTCCTCCTGCGTGATCGATCCTCGATCACTCGGGCCGCGTTGTCGATCCCGCCGCGCGATCGGCATGCAGACCACGCAGCTAACCCGATCCCGAATTCATCGTGTCGACCTGGCCATTAGCAAATTACTACGGTGTAAACAGTATCGACGGTGCCCGCGGCGATTAGTGAATCGCGTATATGCGCGTGCATCTCGCGTAAAACTGTAGAAAGAGGCAGCGGACGGAGGTTCAGCCAGTTAGTTAGTAACCGGTGATTATGGCGACGTTTTACACCGACTCTAGCCATCTAATAACCGTTCACATCACAATGAATTTAGCGATCGGCAGCTGCTATCCTTTTGCATTGCATAATCTGATAACTCAGCTTTCCTCAGAGATGCATTTGGAAAATTATCACTTATTCTTTCTAATAACAAAATTGATAATGTACCCGAGTAACCATACAATCTTGTCTGATGCGATCTTGAATAAATCATTTAAATATAGAAAGAAGCCTAGGAAAATAAATTCAACTTTATTAAATAAACAATAAAGTCCGTGAGAAGTAGAATAATAATTTATATACACACTGTAAAAAAGAGTCTGGTAATAGCTACGAAATATTGAGTGAATTAGTTCCAATCAAATGCGATTAATATACATATAACTAAAAATAATTTTACTTTTCTAAATATTTAGCAAGTATTACCAAATATAATAATATAATCAACCGTTTGATAATACTTACTATAAATATTTAGAAAAATAAAATTATTGTTGTTTACATTAATCGAACATTTGATTGGAATTATTTCGTTCAACATTTGGTAGCTATTACCAGACTGTTTTTTTTCAGTGTACTTTTATATTTAATAGAAAGGAGAAGAAAGCATTTTGTAAGACACATAATAATCCAACAAGTCTTTTATTCCATTACGTACTTTAGAATTTGCGTCCGTCACAATTATGATACACGATGTAGCTGCAGTCAAAATATGTAATTTAAACGTGTAGTTCGATACTCATTTAAGATTATCGTAAAGTATGTAATAATGTTTCGCATACGAGTACATACGACGCTCGCAAACTAGCCTCGATGTATCACGATAAAAGCATAATTCCAAGCATTAACGTCTGATTTCTAATACTATTCCTCAATCAGCCATCAGTGTAATATCGTGATTTTCCGGCAAATTTATGATCGCGATCAATACAATTCCGTGTGAGAGCACCAAGTGCCGGTATTCGTTCAGTGCTTTAACGGTTCTAGGAAATTGAAACGTGAAATTGATTGTATGTTATCGTTTCATGGCATATCATTAAAATCCGTCCACCGCGCGTTTAGTTGCAATCGAGTTCAACGTTGATAATGGTCGGTGTTTGTCCACGTTCCAGTTTACCACATAGTTTTATCTGAATCGAGCACACGTGTTTAGCAGAAAAAATCAAAATCTCGTTTAAATACAATAATTTCTTCGACGTATTCGAAATCGTTTTCTTTCAGGAAAAAAGATTTTACGTATCTTTAATAGAACTATTAAAACAATTCAAATAAATTAGAGAAGTTCATAATTTTTAATCAAATTCATAACGACGTATTTTCTGAAATTTTTCGTGATTTTTGTCATAATATATAAATGATTAAATTAATTCATTTACTTTTTTCTTTTTTCGTGATTTTGTTATAATACATGAGTGATTAAATTATAATCCATTAAGTTTCTTCTTTTATCCCTCTTTTAAAAATATATGCAATATATATTTAAATAATAAAAATAGATTTCCGCAATGTCAGTATAGGATTTCAATAGGCTAACACAACCAAAAATTGACTGATGCAACCAATTAAAAATGCTGTGCCATATTTTACCATCTAATTTGCTGCAGCAGCCAATCTTTTTTTTCAGTGTACCGTCAGTAGTTTTAGTATTAAACTATAAATTAAAATCTCAGAAGAAAGTAAAATCTGCGGAAGTTAAGGATGTTCAAAGATATTTCAAAATAATAAAAGTTATGAAAAAATTACAAATTATTGTAAGTCGTATTTAATACAACGTATAGTAATACAAGAATTTTTTTTAGTGACCGTTTTTTTTCCTGGATCATAAATTATTTCAATAAGAAGTAATATTTTTTAAATCTATGCTTTAATAGAAATGTATGGAAATATATTATAAAATAAATGACAAAAATCTCAATCTTTTAGTATAAGTATTTTATGCATTCAAAATTAATGTAAAGTTATATTACGATGCAGAAATTAGTTGTCTAGTAAACAAACAAAATATTTGTTTATTCTAAATCTTTGTAATTAATTGACTCACCAATCGGTGAATTGCAATGAAACTTTGCATAAATTATTTTGAATACTTAAAGAACTTATAAACATTTAGATTTTTGTTATTTTTTAAATTTTAGTTTATAATAATAAAATGTGATAACAAATAAAACAAATAAACTATAAAAATGTGTTGTTTAATAAAAACAGAATATATAAACACAACTTTCATATGTAGTTTGTTTAAAGTATAAATAATACTATATGTGCCATATATGCCTATCTAACATCCTTAAGTTTCAGCAAGTCTTTCGTATCGGCTGTCGAAAAGAATTAATCCGTGTACTTTTATCTTAGAAGACCTAAAAACGTTTTAAATTGTTGCTGCACGTCAGGCCCGATCGACGAGCCGATTTGTCGGCTGCAGAATGTTCGATTTATCGACCGATCGTTAGCGGACCTTCCTGAAAGCACTTTCGCCCGTTGTTACACGTCGGGATACGTTACTAATTAGCTGACGCCCGTTAATGGCTCAGGACTCCATTAAACTGTAAAATATTTAAATAACTCGTCGGTCGGGCGTGTCTGGCCGCGAATTACTCGTCGTAAGTCAATCCCGGGGAACTCCCCGAGTGCAGCCTTTCGAGAGAGAAGGAGCATTTAATGTATGTGCGAGTTAATGGGGTATTTTTCGGGAAGCTGACGAGCCCGTAAATTAATATCGCTATCCGACGCGCATCTCCTTGCGGCATGATGGCTGCACTCGAAATTAAACCCGTGTATTTTTTGGATATTTGAAACTATAGAGGTGCACATAAATAATTTTAATATTGATTGTAGCAATAAAACAATTGTTTCAGAAGAATATTATGGCTGCGGTCCACTTGACGCTACAAACGCTTCGAAGCGTTTGAGCGACCAATCAGAATAAAAAATTTTACGAATTGATTAATCAAAGAATGCTTCGAAGCGTTTGTAGCGTCAAGTGGACCGCAGCCTAATATTTAATTTAAATTTTCTTTTATATTTGCTAATGATTCAAATGCAATCATAAAGAGGTTGTCACTAAATTAAATAAAAATCATAAAGAAACTGTCGCTAAATAGGTAAAAACTTAAGCTTATTAAATTTCGATTTTTGGTAATAAAAGGTTCATTTAATAAAAAAAAAATGCGTTTTCTTTTATTGTAATCATTTATTCATTGTAAAGAAAGGATAAGGAGGTAATATTAAGATTAAGTACAATACACGTGGCTGGTTCAATTTGAGAAATAGGGAATACAGATTTTCGATCTCGATTTCGACCCTGATTATAATTCTATTATCGTAAAAGATGGAAAGACGTGGCTGAACTCATTTTCTTATAGCATCTTTTTTCCAGTTGTCAGGTCTGACAACTGTTACGTTTGTTGCTCGAATTACGAGATCGATAACGTTCCAAGGATCTCACAATCAGATGAATCCTCAACGAGGAAATTTGAAGTGAAAATGCCAGCAAAAAGTAGCCGGTACGGTTACGTATGCGTGTCGTATATTATGCAAACAGGACGGGTGATTGCAAGGTATTGTTAAAAATGACACGCAGATCGTTATAATTATTTACAGATGGCTTACGCGCTAAATATGCTTATACAATCGTAAAATCTATAGCAATAGCGTAGAATATCTCGATTGTAAATAAAGTATATAGATTTATATAATATATATATATATAAATAGTATCTCTCTCTTCTTTCTTACTTTTCTTTTGTCTAAACATATACATAACGTGTCTTGTAAAAGTAAATAAAACTATACGGTCTTGGGTTTCACGCGATCATTCATGAACGCTATGTGAGGTTTTATTGCGATTGCGACGGGAAGGAGCGGATATCTAGCGGGACAAAGATATTCCTTATATGTTTCACAAGATCGCTTTTTTTCTCTTTCAAATTTTAATTAATAGTCTAAAGTTCCGACTTTCCGTCGCGATGCCGAATAACCTCCAAATGGACGGACACTTTTCGATCTTTAGATAAGGTTCACTTTGGAATAGTTCCTATCATCGTTCTCTAGTAAAAAGAGAAACGCTTTACGCGACTTTTAATTAATCCTAGCAGATTCAAGATAAAAAAAATCAATCGCAAAATGTTTAGATAATTATATATGGAAAAATGTATTATGTATATATGTACTTTCAAAATTCTTTGGAGTGGAATCTCACTTTAAATAGTGAAAATTAAGCCAGTCTTGAAAAAAATGACTCAATTTTCAATCTTTAAGAGTGAGATTTCATTCTTTAGAGTGACAATTCATTCTAAAAGTTTTAGAGATATTTACTTTAAAAATTTATTAAGTAGTTATTTATAAATCAATTCTTTTTAAAATGAGAATTTTTTTGGGAAATAAGTTTCAAAACTTTTATTTTTTGTCTATATATACTTCAAATTTAATATTAAACCGAGAAATTTTATATAACTCTATAAATTGAACCTATTAATAATCATTAGATACCACATACAAATTGTATTCATATATTTGTTTATTGTTGATTTAACATTTATTACATCATTTGACAAAAAGAATAATTTTAACGCAATCTCCGCCGACTATTTCGAACTGATTCTGCTAGGATTAATATCTATTTCACGCATATTTAATAGCGTTACGTCAGACTAATATCTCACATGTTCTACAATAAATCGATCGAATAGTTCATAAAAGAAAAATTTCTTTCCGCATCAAAATGCTAATGCGCCTGTTCATCGTACAACATGTATGATATTAGTCTTAATAGAAGCTGATGTGATTACCGACTATGTGAATTAATTAAGAATACCTCTCGATGCTTGCGAAACAGATTCAAACGATGTATCACGCGATATACTTGCGCGAGCAAGTCCCTCGATTTGCGCAATTCTATTAATTCCCTCGCATACGGAATACTGTAAACTATATATACAGTGCGGTGTACATGAGTAACGGTAATTTCACTCTTCCTTGCTTTCGTTCACACCATTCCGCGTTCCTTTTTGTTTCATATCGTAGAATGATGTCATGGATAACAATAAGTGATAAACAAGAAGATTGAAAAAATTGCATCGCAATAAATTTTTTTATTAATAACTTCTGAATGTCAATTTTAAAAAGAGGACAGTCTAAAGCGTTTTTTTCCACCTTTTATAAATTTCAAATTATTCTAATTGAATTGTATTCTCTTGAGAATTTTGTTCAATCATATACACTATCAATTTTCTTGAGATATTTTTTGCCGTGCAAAACATACAGAAAGTAAACATATTGAAATCATTACGAATTTGATGATAGATTATTTGATGGAAAATGGAACTTATCACATGCCTTTCACATTCCATCTTTTCAGATACAGAATCTGACCTGCTCAACAAACGTACTAGCACTTGCTACATACAGTTTACCACGAAACTCGATCACACATTTTCCTAAGTTCGTCACGATTATCAATGGATCGATCAACAATACTCGAATCATAGTCTGACCAATGCGACGTTACACAATCTAAAATCGCCATAAGTAGTTAAACATCACAATCGCTATTTGTTGCAGCATTCGATTAAGTATTTTGATATTTGGTTGAGATACGTCACGTTGGGCAAACACTGATTTAAATGTTTAAGAATTTCATGAGTTCATTCACTTGACTCAACCTGCTGACATTCTCCGTGCGGAAGAATGTCTATCCAATTTATCGATCCATGACTATCGAATCGATTCAGGACAGACTCGCGCTCGTTGTCTGCCACATTCGATCAGCAGCGTTTCAACTTATGAGATCGCCGTTCTTACGTAACATCTCCAGATGCATCTCGTACTCGCGGGCTTTAAGTCTCAACGAGGCGATGCTGTTGGTCCTCCTGTCAATGTCCGGTAATCCCACGCTACCTGTAGGTGAGCTCTGCGGCGAGGTGGCTGTTGGTGGTGGTGGGGGTGGGGGTGCCACTGGGGAATGCGACAGAGCTATCGCGGAGGCAGGTGGCGGGGGCGGGGGTGGCGAACCACGCACCAACTTCGGCCGCGCCGCCGATATGTTCGCTAGCAAATTCTGAAAGGGGGATGCGTACGGCAGGGGCATGCCGGGAGACAGCAGCGGTGGCGGGGCCCGATGATAGGGATGAGCAGCGTAACTACCGGGGAGGACCGGGCCATGACCCAACGGCGGATAGCGAAAGGCGTCGAAAGGCTTCCTGTGGGGGAAGTTGACCAGGTGGGCGAAGGGGTTCGGCAAGGTCGGCGCCACGACCGCCGACGGTGGTGGGTACGGTGTGTAGGGATGTGCCTGGGGCCCGACCTTCTCCTGTTTACGCCACTTGGCCCGCCGGTTCTGGAACCAGACCTGAAACACATGATGAACGAGCGGTCTGATTAGGCGCTGTGTCGTTCGTGGAAGGCTCTTAAACCGCGATAACAGTAGAGCCCGGAAGGATTCTTTTTGCGTCCTTCGGAATCCTTCGCATTACGCAACCTCAACGCAGTCGATATTTCAAATAATAACAGTAGTACTATAAAGTGATCAGCTGAGTGTTTATGGACGCGGACCAGTCGAAAAATTCTGCAATTTTCTTACCGAATTTTTTTGGATAACAAAAGAAATTTAATACTACGTTAGTTTCCATTTTTGCTTTTTCTAAGAATAATTTAACATTTATGTTATATATTTAATATTATTTATATTTGATAATATATTTATAAAATGGCTTCTTATTATGAGTTTTAAACGTTATAATCTTGGTTGCTTTTGTAATTATTGCAACGAACAGATGACAGAAGTAAAGATTTAGATCCCATTTAAAAGTTTCAAGAAAGTCGTTCATTCGATTCCGGGTCAGAAAGGTATTCTATAGGTACTTTCTTCCTTAGAAGTTGTTGATCCGTGAGAGTTCGAATTCCGGTTACAGTGACGTATTCTCTTCTTTTTCAGGAAAGTAGAGAACAGCGTATCATTACTGTCGATGCTCCAAGGAAATCGAATACTGCTGCGAGGCAGAGATCTCTGCCCGTTCGCGTTTCTTCTACCTCTCTCTCTCTCTCTCTCTCTCTCTCTCTCTCTCTCTCTCTCTCTCTCTCTTCTTTCGTCTGTTTCTCTACCTGAATTTTACGTTTCTCCTCGAAAATTAACAAAATATCGGCTGTCGTAAAACCGTTAGGTTAGCGATTCCTTGGCCCACTTTTCGTTTCTGGCAACTCGAGATACTCGGAATCGGTATCACTGCGTGTCAAATTCGCAATGTACATAATTTATAAATAAAGTATTATTAGGAGTAAGTATTATTATTAGGCGAGGATGTAATACAAACATATGAAAACTATATTATTAATATTACTGTGATAATATAAGAATTTTCTAGCTTCACTGTACAAATAGTACAGCAATTAAGTATTGAATGTTGCAGTTGAATAATTGCTGTACTATTTGTACGGTAATCATGAAGCTAGAAAATTCTTGTAAATATATTATTAAAAATAATATAAATGCGGAAATAAGTATAAGAATATACTAATTATCGTGCATGATTATTTGATATGAAATTTTAGTTTTTCCTTTTTTCAGAGAATTTAAAAAGTTTTTAAATATTTAAATTTTTAATTAATTAAAATCTTAAATATTTTTTCACACATTTTGCTGGTTTTAGTTGTGACAAATGTAAAATATTATCATTACTTATTTTTACTATTAATTAAAATGCTTTGCTCTATTTTGTGACTTAAATGCTCTGCGAACAAGTCGAAATTTGATGTCAACGTTAAATCCAAGGAGATTGAATTCTAATACTTGTAAATAAGAAATTGGACAACCAATGCGAATCGCCGTTCGTGATGTGCGTTCACCAGGTTTCAGCACATTCCATTCCATTCCAACGCAAGGCTTCTTCGAAAAGACCCGGAGCTCTAATCAGTTCAGCGGAAGTTCGTTCCTTCTCATCCTTCGTCAATCCGTGTCTCTTTTCTCTTTTCCCTTTTTCCGTCACTTTTTCATGCCTCTACCGTCCTATCTCTGGTTGTTGGGTCGATTTTATGCCGTGCGCGTCCCGACCGAACGCAAATAACGTATCGCCGATTTCGTTTTAATATCAGGTCGCATAAGAGAAAGAAAAAGAAAGCGTAGACGTGTCTCGTGACTGATCGCAATGACGAATGGCTTAGGACAACAACAATTCAACTTATCCAATCTCTCCGCGCGCGAGCACCTGCTGCGATTCCGGATTTTTGTATATCCATTGTTTCCGCGGTAAATAACGACCGCGAATTCCGAGCGTGGCTCGTTACGTCGAGTGTTCGAATAGAACTTTTCGAGAAGCGGCCATTTATCCTGAAAACTATCCGGGTCTTTTATCGTTTCCGGTGAGGGAGATTTCATGTTACCGCTTCAGAAGCGCGACTCTCAAGATACTTCCAGCGAAAATTCTCGTCAGGTAATCGCGCGAACAGTTCTCCATCTTCTGCAAAGTTTCCTCGCTCTCCGACTGCCATTTCAACTCTGGATTGAATTTCAATTCATTGCATGATTTCATTCTTATAAAACTATTCGATACATATCTTTTGATGTAACTATTCGCCTTTTGATTTCGAAATAAATCGAATAAATTTCTTTGTAACATTAATTATTCGTAAAGACATACACACAAATTAGGATATAAGATGAAATAATTAATATTGTTATTACATTAGACCTTTTTTTTTATTAAACTGATCATTTTTCTACATGAATTTCTATATCTCAATTTTCAGTTTTGAAACGTAATTCTAACAGAACTAGACTAGTAATATCACAAATTAAATTGACAAATAAGCATATTAAAACTAAATAATTTTATTGTGAAAAATATTATGCCAATTTAAATTGTGATATTACTACTCTAATTCTGTTAGAATTGCGTTTCAAGACTGAAAATTAAATTCTGCGCGTAGTTTGCAAGATTCGATATAAGTATATAAATTCTCTCATTCGGAATTATTCAAGCATTAAAGATCCAGCTTGACAGTTTAGGGCCTTTATTTTCTATTTGTTGTGTATTTACATTACGGTCTTAAAAGATACTTTGTTTAATATTTATATTTTACTTTTATATTCATCATCTTTTTCGATTTTCTAATTTATTCTTTCATATCAAAGAATCGAATGGCACGTCGCGTTGAAGGAATGTGGCCGCAGATATTAGAAAATGACGTTTCTCCTTTTCATTCTCTTCGTCGGCTAAGGTCACGTAACAGAGGAGACCTTACACGGCTTACTTGTTTTTTCCCACATACGAAGAGAAATTCGTCTTGTTTTCCGTCGATGTGTAATACTCTCATGTCGAATAGTACGACTGCGCGTTCCACATTGCCGCGACTCCGGCTCTCGGATCTGCTCCAGCATCACGGATTTAGGAATCAAAAGTACCGCCGAGTGATGTAGACACTCCCAATACGGTTCGTCATGGTGCGGCTTCGTCATCGTGCAGACGAGGATAGACATATGCCTGGATGACTTTGCGATTCGGCCCGATCATTGGCTCACTGATGACGCGGCGGCGGCGATTGCGAACGCGTTCCGTGAGATCTGTGGATCCTATCCTGGTAGCTCGCTGTCAAAAAGATGATTTCGATCGGTTTGCTCTATCTGTGATTCTATTCTATCTGATATTCGGATCTGAGATCGCTTACATGATCGATTTTCGCTCGAAAGAGAAATAGTAGGCGCAATAAATAAATAAAATAAAAATAGTATTATCTAAGATATTGGTTTTGTTAGATATATATTTGTTAGATTTGTTAGATTTTAGAACCTTGTTTTCGTTCAGTAATTTTGTCTTTCATGTTCATATGTATTAATATCTAAAAGTTAACTGCGGCATATTAGTGTAATACAGCGTTTTTCAATTTTTTTCATTTCGCAGCACATTAAATAATGAGTCTTACTCAAGATGTAACCCTCAGCATAGATTTTTTATCAGATATTGCTAATGCGACATTTAGAAATAAAAAATAAAGTTCTAAAATTCCTATTTCTTATTTCATCATTTTAAAAGTATAATTTTATTGCAATGAGAAGATACCGCTTTAATTAAAATGAAAGTAAGCACAATTTAGATAATTTTCATAATTTTTTAAAATATTTTTGACTTTGTGTTTCACTTGTTTTTTTTTACTTATTTCTAAATTTTTCCATTTATTTTTACGTTTTAAAAAATTTTTGCTATACACTTGGAGAGACTCTTTGCGGTATATTAGTTGAAAAACCCTGATCAAAATAAAATATAGTTATCTTCTTTCTTCCAAAATATTAAGACTTATTTTTATTTTAGAAAACAATTTCATTATAATTGCATTATATCTAATTATATTATGTGCGTGTGTGTGTGCAATTAATATCTCGATTTTAATGATTCGAACTAGACGTAGTGTGTTCCCAACAATATCATTTAAATCAATCATTCTGCCAAGGGGCGATCTATACGAGCGGTTAAAACGCGAGATTTACGATTGCGCAATAATCGATTACAATCCCCATATTTATATTTCGATTTTTGTTGTTCGAGGTGGAGGCTTCCAAGCCAAATGTACGCGTTCCGCGTGTACCGCCGCCCGCTTCGGAATCGCCTAGACACACGGGAGATTAGAGACTCCTGGCATCGTTAGGGTTGAGTGAGGAAGGGGGGTCGCGGGTGCCAGGACCCCCCACAGCGAACAGGATTGCCCCCAGCAGGGCGCTAAACATCTTCGACTCTCCGCTTTTAAAACAAAACGTAACCACATCGCCGCCGGAACCTACTCGTTTCGTGCTTAATCGTGCCGCATTAATTACAAGAACGCCGAGTACGTTCATTTCTCCTGTTTCTCCACTTCAATCTTTTCTTCTCTTTCTCTCTCTCTTACTGATGAAGAAGTTTTTCCCGCGCGTTCAATACGTGTATATAGATACTTTTTTCTTGGATGAATCGAATCCTTTCAGACTTATAATCGCCCTTATAATCGCGTATCTATTGAAGAACTCAACTGAAAATGATCTTGAGACATGATACGAGAGATTTAATAAATAGATTCTACAAATTTTTTTTAAGTACTCGTTATGTTAGATTTGTAATCACGATTTAATTGAAGAATTTAGACGGAGTTTGTTTCGAAATTTGATTATGATGACAAAATATGTATATACATTTCTATAAAATATATCTCATTAATTGTAAAAAAATAAAATAGATTACTTATTTGCTAGGAATAAAATTTTATTTCGCCGTATTTAAATAAAGATTTATTTCAATGAAATAAATACATATATGGCTCGAAGTGAGCTAAAATGTTTGAACTCTATGTAAGCATTACAAGAAATATATAAACATATTTGTAAAAAAGATTATACAAAAAATTACTGCGGAGCTACTCTCACTTGCCCGATCCTTTTAAATATTCACACACTTTGAAATAAATATATTTCTCACAAGTAAATTTTTTAATCTTTTTTTCTCGGTGTATATTTCGAGGGACAATTCGGAACTGGCACGTGACCTTGCCGTTACGGCGCGCTGTTTACTCAAAAGGTCGCCGCGTTATCATTCGTACGCAGTCGCTTGAACGAGCAGGTAGCGACGCAAATCGGTCTCCACGTCTCGTATCCCTTGATCGATCATCCGCGTAATCAATTAACTTCTATATGATTAAAATGATCATTCATAGAGATAATCATTTTGCAGAAAGATGATAAAAGATAGATATTTTATTATTGTTTAAATGTGACGCTAGAATCGAATTGATGGGCGCAGGAATTACAAAATATCGTAAAATTCTGTTGTAATATGGACAAGTGATTATTTCTTTAATAATAATTATAGTTGAAATTAAACCAATGAGAATAAATTGAGAGAAATTTTATTTTCGGTCAAAGTGAATTTTACAGTTTGTGTTTAATATGTATAATAAATTTTTGTAAATACAATTTTTAGTTTTATAATCTACGCCACGATTCGGTTTGTCGAATTTGAAACACAATTGCAAACTAAAGCTGAAATATTAATATCTCAAATTATATTGATCGCCAATTTCAATAATGATTTTAATAAGCATCATAAAAATCTGTAAATAATGTATTACAAAAAATATTACTTCAACCAAGATTTGAATCTGGAAATCCCGACTTTCCGGAACGGGCGTTCTTTAATAATACTTCAAATCGAGTCGATACACCTGTTAACTAAAAGGTTGCAACACTTTTTTTCGATGGATTTCGAAGGAATTCAGTCTTACTCGTAGAGCGATTGAACTGAAATGGTTAGATCTAATAAGAGAACCAATCGTGAACAGGTTTCATTCCGAAACTACCGGAAAAAAGTGTTGCAACCTTTTAGATGATGACTGTACATACATCTCACATCGTGCTTTGGATTTTTCGCGGTTTTGATTTTAAAATTGGTTGAAATTTATACGTTGTTAATTTGTATAATGACACATGGGTCATTGTCTCTAATGATTCAAGTAAGGAGAAGTCGTGATACGTTGTTCATTTCTTACTATTATTTTAGATATTGCACGTCGCGTGGAGGAATACCTTGCAAAGTATCGTATACAACCGTTTTCGCGAGTGAGTGATTTTGAGTGTGTTCGCAACGAAAAAATTTGAGAGGAGGAGGCCTAGGAGGCATCGGGCGACAGCGGAGCAACTGTGAGGTAATTTGTATATTATATATTATATATTATTGTATTTGTTCAGGAATTATATCATTATTTTATTAAATGTTTTGAAAAAGCCGAAAAAATGCAATAATTACTTTTTGATATATTAATTATTTTAATCGTTATTATAATTGGACTATTGGTATTTTTATTTTACAATATCTACAACATAATTGCGTTACAACTCCGCTGCTGCGCTTCGCATCGGTGAGTACCAATTAATTATCTTTTAGTTCAATATGAAATTACGCGGATCTGTGAAAATATATCATATGTCCCTATAAATGAAAGAATATTCCCCCGTAATATATGAAAATTCAAGTTAAAAACTGAAAGTATATCAGATAAATAAAAAAACCAAGTAATGTGACATCCAGTAATTATTTCATCACATAATATTGCCGATAGTTGTACAATAATTGTACAATGGGTTAATAACGCAATTTTGATGTTCGGTTATTATTTAATCTATGCAGATATATAAAAGAGCAAACATGATCTTGATTTATTGTATAGCAAATTTTAAAGCAAATTTGTTTTATTTCGAATTCAAATATTTCCATCTAAAATCTTAATAAATATATATATATGTAAAATAGGTTTAATATTATATATAACATACGAAATTCATATATTATTTCCAAAATTTTCAACAATTTCGACGGAAAAAAAAGAGAAAAGGGAGACAAAAGAAAAGATTCAAAGGTAAAAAAGAATTAGCTTGCGAATATAAACATACGTGACAAACAGGTTTATTTCCTTCGTTTGTTGGTCACCGAATTTACCGCGAAATCGATTCGGAGAAGTGTGACATCTCGCGTGATACATCTCAAAAGACAGATGTCGAGCGAAACGCGTGATATTTTTATCCGTAATTCCAGTTTTGCTCGCGCAAGTATTTTCTCGCTCGTAGCAGAAGTTCGCGAGACTTGTCGATTATCTCGTCACACTCGGGGAGATCGTAAAAATAATTAATAGCCGACGTTGCAACAACTGATAATCACTTTGCCTAATAGCAATCTGTTATTCATGCGAACGACAGGTTTCGTCGGCAAACGAGCCTGCGGGAAGGAACGATTCATTATTCATTGAGTTGTGCACAAAACTCGTACGTTCGATTGATAGTCAAATTGAAAGTTGAAAATTTATTTGCTCGAGAATTAGCGTTTCTCTCAGATGGACGTGTTGCAGAAATATATTTCCACCTACACAAATGAACATTTGATTTTTTAATGAACGTGAAACGAAGCATTTTTTAAATCTAATAACAAACGTTCGATTCACGATAAAAAATACATGAAGCAGGTTTTATTTTAGATTAGCAAGCTTCGTTAAAATGCTGATAAAACACGGCGCAGCACATTTCTATTTCTGGTGAATCCGCAACGTGATTAAGTTAGCGGTAATCCGCAACTATCCGGTTAGATATTATTCTTTAATCTAATTTATGCTTTTATATAATTAAAGTATGTCGACTTTTACGAGTAGTACTTTAGTAGTTTTTAAATTGTTTCTATTACATGTTTGCCTAGCTGATATTAAATAATTAATTAAGCCATTAGAATTCCTCTCTCCTTATCGGTTCTGATTCTGGATTCAATATTTTTCGCAGTTTTTATTTATTACTTATTTTTATTTAATGTTATGGTACGTTTTACACTACATAGTGCACCTTATAAATACGAATCAATGTCTTTAAAGTCTCTGCGAGAAGGCATTTTATCCTCAAACGATACTGCATGTTTCATGAATTATTAATGATCGCCGATGATAGGTCATGTATCCTAATTTTTGTACGTTGATGCGTACGGGCGAAGTTTCGAGCATCGAAAAAAATCGCACCTCATTCTCCACGACGTTGTATTTGTCATGCATATTAATGACGGCTGATGGACAAGCGGCGACTGAATCGCCCAACAATCTAATTTTCGCGCGTTAAGGCGAGAGAAATTTGTAGCGTTCGCTTAAATCGTTCCTCATACAGTTTATAAATGGGTTTATAATGTCCGTCAATAAATTATTTAACGAATTTATCGGTATTATTATCCTTCAACAAAAACACGAAAAAATTTAATTATGCAATTATTTAATATCACACTGAAAAGTTTGTGGTTGAAAATGAACGAACCGGAAGGTTCTGATTAATTAAAATTTTGGTAATTCCCTCAACTGGAATTATAATAGATTCGACCAGAAAATTCGGATTTGTCCAATTTCAACTAGAATTGCAATTAATATAACCAGACTTTTCCCAGTGATTTCATCAAGTGAAATATAAAGACATAATAAATTCTTGTCATTTTAAAATTTGGAACGGAAATAATTAACAAAAAATGAATTTGAAATGTGAATATTTAATATTGATTTCAAAATTATTCAATATTATATGTCTTATAAGGCAGCTACGTGCTAAAGGGTTAAAGACACCGCGATTGAATAAGTGCGTCTAATTCCTCGAAACGTTTTTGTAAACCAACGTATAATTCTGTTCTATTACGACCGCGAGGGCAATTGACACCTATCGCGATTGAAAAGGGATGCAGCTTCGCGGAGCCGGTCATCTCGTCGCGGTCGAGCGAGAATGGCGCAAGGTCTCTCTGTACAGGGGTTCAGAGATTCCTGAAAATTATTAACGACACCGCGCGGAATTACGGCAGGCGTGTCATTCCTTGGACGGAGCAGTGGTTCTCATTGCGTGCGCATCATCGCGAATAATTCCTGGCCGTCAGTAAATCGGCGATTTGTGGTGGACGGTGACGGATTTGCAAGTATAATGAAAAGTGCTGGGTTAACGTTAAAGGCATTGTACTCTCGCGGTGCGGGGGAAATCACAAGAAGATCGCATAGGGGCGCGCGAGTATGCGTGCCCGGAGCTAGCAAGGGATGGAGAATCAAAGGACGAAGCGAGAGAAAAATACGCGTGGGCTTAAGGCGGTAGGGGGGAGGAAAGAAAAAAGAGTAAGTAAGTACCGAGAATAAATTAAACTAATTGAGCAAATTAGCCAGCTGTTCACGCAACGATGGCATAGAGACACGCTCTCCTCGGTAAGAAGTCATCGTCGTCACGCAGAAAACGTGTATCCCTTTTGAATAAACATGTAATATCATGCAAGTTATATCTACGAAAAATAGAAAAATTGAATGCATAAATCAAATTTGATATTATCACTAATGAATGTCTAGCATGATATCGAAATTGTAGATTACTTGATAGATTTAAACATTTTATGTTAAATTAATTTGTTAAATACATTTTATTGAATACTACACGGACAGAGAAAAATTTCTGGTTGAAAAAGAATGAACCAGAAAATTCTGATTGTATCAATTAGAATTTTGATTATTTCAACTAGAATTATAATAGATTCAACCAGAAAATTCTGATTTGTCAATCTTCAACTAGAATTCCAATTGACGCAGTCAGACTTTTTATCTAATGTTGATTTCCGGATGATATTTCTTCGAAGATTGTGAAATGAGCTCTGCGTATTGTATGCAATTTATAGTATTTCAAATAGTAACGTATAATATATTTCAATCTGACTAACAAGCTATTATTATATGATCAATTTATTAAGGAAGAGTTGTGAAATTCACATTAATTTTCTAATTATTTTGAAAGATTACATCATAAACTCGTATAAAATATTATAATATAAATTTATTTATATACATTGATCGCGATCCTGTGTGATGTTTATTGCAATGTTTTATCTTTTTATGCAGCTTTCGAGTTTTCATATGACAATAATTATACGATGCAAAAAAAAATAAAATTAAAATTAAAATGTCTTGTAGGACGAAGCATTAATCAGATGTAATAAAAATGGATAAGAAGTGATCAATAATTTGATGTTAAGTATTTAAATATTCAAATGTATTCGGATCGCATGATTACCGTTCAAACGTAAAAGAACATTAAAGTTTAATAGCGGATGATATCCGCGTTTCTAGCGTTGATTAATTGCGAATGTCTTTAATAATCAATTTACAATATTATTTGAATACAATAATGTCAAGTATCAAGAAGATAATTTCTTGTATTCGGTATGAAGTATACACTACTGATAGATACTTATCGTAATTCATTTCATGCAATAACATTGATGCTGATGAGTTCTCTTTTTTCTAAATTGAATAATTAATGAATAATTATGCTAATTATAGATACTTTATATTTACTGACGTCAATGTTTAAAATTAGATTATTGATACAAGGCATAATAACATCAAATTATCTTTTTTGCTATAAATATAGTTATCTATATATACATATGACATGATGTTTTCCGTGACGTAAATGTTTTATAAATATTCCAATGGGCAATTAAATTCAAGATCAGAAATCTTTCACAGTAACAATGAACAGTAATCGTTTAAATGTACCAATAGACAATCGCATGTCCAATAATTTTTTAGTAATAACGGGCATTTTGAAAAGGGTTGAGCAAATAATTAAAGACTCGTGATCAGTGACTTGTATATGTTGCTCGAAGGATATCGCATTTCGCCATACGGGTAGGCAAATTACAGGTGGGGATACGTGACCGTGTGGAGAACTTAAATAATTCTTAAGTAATTCTTCGCGCGCGCTCGCGGGCTTCAAAATTATTATCCAAACGAAATGTCAGAGGATACGGGATAATTGTTGTTGCGTAAGAGACGTGCGATATTTTCACATTCGCGCCAAAGAAGACGCCTAACCACATTATTACCGCCAATTATTGCCTCATTTTTCCAAACAGACAAACTTTGACGCGCACAGCTGCTTATTATTCAAATGATTTCGAAGTTATGCCATAATATGTCAATATATATATAATTAGAGATAACTAATCAATTTTAATTTGACACGCTATTATTTTCATTTAAATAGCATCAGGCATTTATTTATCCGTTCATTTAAATGTACGATTTAATAGATCTTACCATTTTTTAAATTTGAATAAACTTATAATTCGCTTTTATTTTTAATTACCTTTTTTAATTATTCCTAAGACTGTATGAAATAGATTCTTACGTCATGCATTTTAAAGAGTGTCTCACTTTTATATTTTACATATATTGAAAGATAAATTTTACTACGCGCATTTAATAACTGTATCAGAAATGAATCTATAATTTATCTATGCCACCTTATTTAATATTCGTTTTACGCAAAACAACGTTAAGAGATTCCACTGACCTGTATCCGTGCCTCCGTCAGGCCGATCTTCATGGCGAGCTCCTCCCTAAAAACAAAAAGGAAGGTAATCATTAACACAAGAAAAAGGAACCAAGGCCGCACGTAGCCGCGGGCCTATTTGCGCGTGCGAGTTATCCGATTCTGTTATTGCGATAAACTCGAGTTAACGGAGTGTGAGCTTCGTCAGTTCAGAAATTATTATCCAACGAGTCCCGAACAATACTAAGCGGTAATAAAATTATAATATTTGCCAATTTTAATGATTTTCTGAATATGATATATACGTACACGATATACGTACATAATATGATATATACGTATGCATTATCTCTTTAATAATTATAATATAACAATTATTAATTATTTTATTGAAGAATCATCGCAATCTTTCATCATAATCGATGGATGTAACAACTCGACTTAAACTTATTCACGTTCAATCTTAAAAAAGTTCTTATTATGTTATTTATTATTGTATTAGATGGACATCGTTAATTTTCTTGGAGATAATAACTTTGCATAAAATTATCTTTAATTGTATAATTGTTTTATTGTCGTTATTATTTCTAAATAATAGTCTAGTTACTTTGTACTGAATTATTATTGCGTATACGCTCTCAAGAAGTTAAACTTCACAATATTTTAATGAATGACACATCCTTTTGTTACTCTTTTTTTCTTATCTTACGTAATCAAATGCATATCTAAACGTTTGGGCAGTTAACGAAGTAAATACATATAATTACAACTATAATTATTATCTCCCTTGAGTACGCGATTTATTACTTAGGAACGTAATTCAACAAAAAAATCATTTAGTTGTTTTTTAATAGTGTTGAGGAATAGCGGTTACACACACAATATGACCTCGTATCATATCCGTGAGAAAATCGCAGAAACCGTTGTACGAAATAGCCAGTCTGTCCCGTAAAAACACGCGTTCATTATCTTAATTAGTTTTGCATCCGAAGCAGATTAGCCGACATAACGATGCACGATGGGGATTAATTGCATTATGTATCTCGCGGCATTATGTGTGATTTTCCGTTCGATTGCTACTTGCACGAGCCGTTGTGACGAGAGCTATTAATATCTATTACGAGACGATCAGAATCCGTGGCGACCGCGTCGTGTTGGCTCCGGTAAGCAGATAGAATCTCATTTTATATAGGTGACTGCGCTCCCCAACGGCGTATTACGAATACGATTATCCGTAACTAATTGACCGGTCCAACGCAGCGGTAATGACGAATAATTATTAGCTCGTGATATTTTACATAACGTCGATCATGTCATACGCTGTACCAGTCGTTTCCTTTCCGCTCGATTGAATTTCGCATCCTTCGCTCGCGGGCGCATATAACACGAATAGTCTGCGTCTCACGTAGGTATAATACATGACACTTTTTTTGCAAGCGCATACGGCGCTTGCTTCGCATAAAATTGTCTCCCCTTGCCCTGTTGTCTAGAAATCCGAACCGCACAGATGCCGGAGGCTACTGATTAAGAGAGAAACACACAGAAAAATATTATTCTATTGTTGAGAACAGTAAATTACTCAAAATACTTTCTTTTAATTAGAATGGTTATTTTTACCAAAGGATGTTTTCTTAATAACGTTAAAATATTACTCATTACAAATTTTAGAAAAACTCATTATTATGTTCTCAAAACAAGAGTTTATTTTCTTTTGAAAATGATTATAAAAATTGTTTGTGAAGAAGCGACTTTATATAACAAGCAAATCGAATTTATTTTAATTTAATAATAATGATCTTGAGTGTGTGAAGTATTAAACTCACTAGAACTCAGAATATATCTTGAATAAAGATGTTTGTGATGAACTTATGATAGATTTGCGGATATAAGGTAAATGTCTAGTTAGTGAACATGACTCAATTTGTTGGATAAAGTGGTACAAAATTTTAAATATTAACCTTTTAATAATATGTACTACTCTAGATAAATTGATTGTTTATAAAAATTTAATAACGAATTTAGTTAGAATTGTACATATCATTAAAAATTCAATATGAAATGTTTTATCACTTAATCTAACAATTGGTTCATTCATGTCCACTAACTGGTACATTTATCTTATGAACTTTTGAAATACTTGAGTACAAGTATTTCGAAGTTATTATTTGCATACAGTAAGTATTTTTCTGTGTTTAGAAAATATTATTTATGGATGCTACAACCTATAATCTAAAATCATGATAATATATCTACTTGTCACGAGTACATAGTTATACGTTAGGAATTACGAAGCGTTACGCTGTACGTGAGTATGTACTAAAATGACGAAGATTCTGTTTTTGCTCAAAATAATGCGTATGTCACAAATGTACCCCATAATTATAATACATTCGTTAAGAGTGTAGATTAGATTGTAAGAAAAATAGTACAACTACGTTCAAGGAAACAGAGGAAATTAATAGTCATCGACTTTGATAATTAAATTCCTTTTGGTTGATTTATGTTGGTTAGGCGATTGCTCTCGCAGGATGTTTCCAGTAAAGATAATAACCCATATAAATCGCCGCTTGCATGATTTCACCGGAAATTATGCGAACGCATTCTCAATTTTTTTTCAACTGAGAACGAGGCAACCTGAAGGCGCGAAGGAATCATTACGAGGCAGGCGTGAATCATGACGGGTGTCGATAATTCATCCCGCACGTTGAGAATTCATTCATTCCGGAAATATTAGCGATTTTCGCCGTTGTTGCGTTAAAGGAACCGAATGGCGGCGATCGTGCAATCGAGTATATCCGGCGGCGGGTAGAAAAAGAAAGAAAAGAGGGAAAGAATGAATCGGTCAGTGAGACATCCCGCCGGGCGTCTCTCATCTTGCAGGCAAATTGCCCAGATGTTCCACGAAATCGCGAGGAAATCTCGGTGATTATGCCGCGCACAGAAGCTCTTGCGTCCGATCGTCTTGGATCTCGTGTTTAGGTGCATTTCAACCTTCAGACGGTAGCTTCCGAAATTACAGGGATTTCAGGATGAGTTCGAAGATTGTGGCCATGGTCCACGGATTCGTCTGATTCACGTCGCGTCAATTTTATCATCGTTCGCTCGGATGCTCGTCCAATCTGATCGTTGCATCCGAGCTGAAATCCTTCCGTTCTTCCGATTGAACGAGAATTAACATCTTTTCGCAATCTAAATCTCGTTTTTAATTTTATATTAATATTTTTACCTTAAAAACTGTCATTTTATAATTATTAAAACCACAAGAAAATATTTATATCTAATAATTAGTAATATATATCGTGGACTTTACTTTTGTTGTATTCAAATTGAGTTTAATTGTACCGTTGTTAAATCGCAAATTTCAATAAGACGTTTTGTGATAATAAAGATATAGGTATATCTAACAATAAAAATATACAGTCTAATATCTAAAAAGTTTTAGAAAATTAAATCATTGGTGTCAAGCACGAGTTTCATTGGACACTGTTAGATATTAAAGGAATAATAGTAATTCATCTCTTGAGTTAAATAATAGTTTGTTATTTTTAGCTTCTATGTGCGTCAAAATGTAAATCAGTTTATTTCTGTGGTTATAGTTTTAAGGTAAACAACATTCATATTAACATATATAAATGTACTTACATTATAGAATAATAAATAATAAACTAAATTTGAGTCAAGTTTAATACATTTTCTTAAGACAAATTATTTAACTTCATTATGTTAGTAAAATTAACGACATATTTGGTCTGTTCTTTTTAGCTGAATTTTTGCACGGTTCATCTTTCTTACTTTTCTTTCCACGCAGGAGAAAAAAAGAGGAAAGATAAATCGTGCACAAGAAATTCAACTAAAAAGAACAGGCCTATTGAGTAAGAGGTCTAGGAACAGTGATGACTATAGAAATAATTAGAAATAATTCAAAAATTGGATATAGTTTAATTCGCCAAATTGAGTTTATCAAAAGTTTATTCGATGAAGGTAATCATTACCAAAATAATGGAACGACGTTTATCCATTGATTAATCATCCAAAACGATCCTCATCGTATATATCGCGTATCGACCGGTAATTGCAAAGCGTATTCACGTCGTCAAATCATTTTTGATGGCCCGCGTACCGACTTGTGGAGGAAACGTAACTAGAAGACGCGAGTTCGTATACTGCTGCAGTACTCTCTGATTACCCGTTGTCGTGCGCTAATGACTACTCTGGTGAACATAGTTGCAGACGGTAATTCGTACCTGCTACCAGGCGGCTCGGCTTCGTTTTCAATGAAACGCCGAGTATGAAAGCGCGCACCTATCAGCTGCTTCTCACGAAAAACAGGCTTACGCCGTGAACGATAAAATTACGTGTAGTACGTGATTTCTCTCTCTTTCTCTCTCTCCCCCCCCCTCTCTGCCCGTTACATCTGATTGTTTGTATGACTCACAAATACGAATAAATCAAGACCAGCATATATTCTACTAGTCAAACTAGATACTTGATGATGACAGAAACTTCCTCTATGGCTATTTTAAGTGACATAAAATTTTACTTTTTCTAGTGAAATAGGAAATATAGAATCATAAAAAATACTACAATAGAACAATTGGAGATTTTATATTAGACGCTTTCATAACTTCTATTGTGCCTTCGAGGATGAGGAAAGTGGTTTATATCGTTGTTCCGCCTAACGATTCAAATGTTTTATCTGTCTCGTAATCTTTGCGTCACTTCTGGCCACTCGAGCACGATATAATCTTTATAGATATGTGCATTACACGCACGGGTGCGCGAGCGCGGACAAAACGCACACCGTCGAAGAGGCGGACGAGGCTCAGGCACCTTGGGGCCTGCGAGTAATAATAATTTAGCCTTTCCCTTTTTCTCTCTCTCTCTCTCTTTCTCGAGGCGCGCTCGCCAACGTCCTTCTGGATTTAATAAGATCACGAAATTTCGCGGTTAGACGGGCGTCCCTAATTACACCCGCCGTTCACCGAGACTCTCAGTTACCCTCGATTCGCGTATCATTATTATTACGTGTCCCTCTCCTAACTCCCTCGTCCACGGTGTGTCCTTGCCATGGGAAATGCGCGAGCTTCGGAAAAGTCGCTTCTGACGGGCACGTACGCAAAAGATTAGTCGCGCATTCGCGACTTAATGGGAAATATGAGAAACCATGATGAAAACCTCGTGCAAAGATCAGCAAAGTCTCCGTTACATGTCCTAGTATTCAATCTGAAATTCCTTTGTGATTAATCCGTAAATTCCACCAATGTAAAAGGCACTTATTAGATGAAACTAACGAGATCTTACGTTGTACATTTTCAATTCTTAATTTTGAAACTCAGAGCTTATTAGTCTCGGCATTTTTCATGTGAAGGGAAATTAATCTTATATTTGTCAGAATCATAGAATTAAAATATAAATTTAAATTATAATCTATTATTATTATTGATTAGTATTATTGATTACTGTTTACATAATGCAAGGTAGATATGTGTAGCTAAAGACATCAGAAAAAAAAGAATTAATATATCCTGCTATATATTATACACGTAAAACATTACATATATGACAGAAAACACGTTTCTTTCTCATTACGGAACACACCTGATCTATAATTAACGTAGCCGCTACGTTCACACGCGTTGAAAAATAGAACATGACTAATCGCCGATTAATTGCATCAACACGATAATAATCATAGATTCTTTTGGTATCCGGTTGTACGATTCCGCGATGTATTACGCGAGTTTTTCGAGCTTCGAGCGAGAGATCGACTTTCACAGATTTGGCGAACAAATTGCCTCGCGCAAATAATCCGCAACAAAATACATTCTCAGAATCGATTGCCGTCGCTGAAAGGAAGTCCTTCCTGTCCTGTCCTGCGCAACATTGCGAAGTCATAGTAATCGGACTGCGAGGCGCGAATGGATTTGCCATTTCGCAACCACACGGTAGTATAGCGCGAACCCACGGTCGGCATCAAAAGAGGCCGCTAAGTGGATTAAAGGCAAGTTTCTTCGTCATCTTCTTCGTCTAGTTTTCCTTCTCACTCCCTTTCTCTTTCTTTCTCTGTCTCTACCTTCTCTTCCTTTGCTACGCCCGCCGCGGCATCCTGCCGTTCTTATTTGCTCCTGCCTCGGCGCGAAGTCCTTCGCTGCAACCGCGCTTCGTCAGAAGTCACGGACGAAGGAAGATAATTTACTTAACTTACGTTTAATCGTGTTTGCGCGCTTATTTATTCGCATCGTTTGCGTCAACATTTGGATTTAATGCGCTTGGAATTTAATTCGATGACGAAATGATAGTGATTAATCACGACTCGAAATCACACGTTTAATGCGTGCGAAGGTTAATTATTTTTCTTTTGTGGAAAACGTATTATTTAAAATGTTATTTAAAAAAAGAGTCACATATATTCCATAAATTTTTTTTGTTTCTGCAATATTAGAGAGAAGTTGCTTTTAATAGTATTGAAAAAAGAAACATTTATAGTCCAAGGTAATACATATATATTGCATACAATTTATAGCATTATTTATCTTTATTAGCTTTCTAATACCCATAAGTAAATTATTCTCTTCTTTTATTATTATATAATATTATATAATTCGATCTCGTACCAATAAATTACTGTGTAATTCTCGCTTCCATGCAATTTAAAATCGATTCTTTCTCGTTCGATCCACGTGCTGTGGTGACCACAGTATACGATTCGCATCTCAAATACATATCTCGAGTATTACGGAGATGATTACATTATCGTTACGAGAAAATACGAGAATCGAATGGTGAAAAGAGACAAATTGCTGGGAAAAGAGCGAACGAGACAAGAGAGACAGAGAATGCGCGCGGGTGCGTGAATGACATTGCTGGTATGAGCAAGAGGCTTGGCGCGCGAGTAATTTGAGTAATTACCGCACAATTACATTATCTAATTAACCCCGGAGGTCGGAGCAGCCGCCAGTTACCGCGACGTGGCGGCCGTGATTGTCTCACTCGTGGTGCAATCACAATTATTATTGTTTAACACGCGCGGCATGAAAGCATTGAATTTACAGAAATCTGAATTCGCAGAATTTTACACAGAGTTGGTAATGAAAACCTGCAGTTCTATTTTGGTCTTTTTTTTTTAAAGGTAATTTAACTATCAGAAAATATTTTATATCGCGAATATAACAAGATTAATTCAAAAGAATTAAAAATACCAAAGATATTTTTATAATCACATCTATGTGATTATTATTAATCACTATAAATAATTGTGGACACAATTTGCTACGCAATTAATCTATTCGTAGAAATGTATTCGAGAGGAAACCACGGCATTATTGTCCTTTTTCTTCCTTTTTCATTATTCTCATTATATACTAAGCAATCGTTTCCCGTGATCGCCAATCGGCCTGCAGGCCTTATACACGTTTTTTTCCGGGAGTTAGGTCCAAGTTGAGTTCCGGGGCTTTACTTCTATCTTCTCTCCAGATTAATGGCGAGTTACTGGGTATTATTTTGCTGTCATTAAGTTATTATTAATGACAAGATGTATTATTAATGACAAGATGTAATTGTTTTGCCATGGCACATCCGGAACGGTCTGAATGATGAAATATTTTTTAGTCACCGTAGGAGATGCGTTTCTTTCCAATTTAAATTTTGCGTAAAATATCTTTCGTGACACGATGAATAAAATATTAAATGATTTTCTGAAATTAATACTGATAATTGCTTAAACTTGATTGATAAGTTAGGTCACACTAATTTTAATACTCGTATTTTTAAAAATATTTTTTTAAATTATTGGTCGTAAAAACATTTTGTGTCATTAAATTAGATCGCAGTCTTTTATAATTTTTATTCTGAGATTGTCAACTATAGAATATTTTCTCACTCAAAAGAGAATAAAAGCAAATCGCGCACACACACATAGTCGATTTATTTACTGTGTGTGACTTTTAAGAGGCGCTTGTGTCGAGTTTTATATATATAAAATTTACACACACAAACAAATGTATGACACGTTACAATCCATGTGCACAGTAACGGTCGCGTTGAATAAACAAGTCTTGGAATTTGCTATTTATCTTGACATAAATCACATATTGTAATTATCTCTACATAATTTGTATTTGCGTAAGCCGATATACTCTCTGATAATTTAAGGTCTAACAAAGGACTTGTTAATTATACTTACAAAGTTGTAACGATATCAGCATGTGATTGATATCATGAAACAAAAATTAGCCACGTCTTTGTTTTTAATTAGTGTCGGTTACTATCAACATTTTAATAAATTATTTATTATAAAAACTATTTATTATAAAAGTTTTACATTGTAATTAGAGATGTGGCTAACATAGTTTATACGAATAAAATAAAATACGCGCCGACATATTAATACTAGAGATAGATAGATAAAGAAAATAAGTAAAAGATATATTATCAATACTAAAATATATAAAGAAAGTATAAGATACAATTAGCTAAGTAAATTTTTTGTAACAATTATATACATTCTTAGGAAAAAAAAAACAGGATGAGATGCAATATTGCAGAGATTAAAAAATTAAACTTAAATAATCAAGATGACATAAAATGACAAGATGTTCAATAAAATACACATTCCTACGATTGAAAGATCGCGAAAACAGGGTTTATGTATACACGATCGTTATCTGTAACGTAATGTAAAAAAGAGAGGACAACAAAATTCATCGATGAAATTCGAGCCTCGGTATAATAAGCGACGCCCGAAGCTTCTTGCCTTCCTTATACGTCATCCAGAAAGACGCCTCCTTATGCGCGGTATCGATAATGTTTAATAACGAATCGCGCCGGCCGGGACAAGTAATTCGCACTGACGAGGGGTGACAAGCGGCTTTTGCCGCTCGCATTATTCTCGAGCAGGATCCGCGGCCGTGCGCGCATACCTGCCGTGACCGCTACCTTTGTGAGGAGCGAGGCGAAAGAGAGAAGCCGGTAGCCGGCTGCGTAATGCGTGCGTAATGCGCGCTTAATACGCGTACGGCGTGGAGAGCCAATTACTGATTGGCCACACTACCGCCAATCGGATGAGGGATGGACCCCGGTAAACCTGTACTCTTCGATCTCCTTCGCACTTCGCGAGACGAAGCCCTTCGTCCTCCTCGACCACGGAGCCCGTCTTCAAGGAGGAACGAGGAGGGACGATCCTGAGACAGTCTAACAATCTTTTTCGTCGCTTCGGACGGAATCCGAACAAACAGGATAGCATAGACTCGAATCGTTGACAGTAAAAAAAATGCTTAGAATGCACACAGTTCATAAGTCCGTGTTCTTCTGTTCATTGTTTCGTAAAAAAAAGAAATTTTTTAAACATTAAAAGCCAATAATAAAAAATTCTATATATTTTAAGAATATTTTTGAAATACTTTGATTCGCAGACTTCTTACTTTGATATCGTAAATCTTATTTTAATACCATTCTGAGAATTAAAATATGAAGCAATTAATGGGTCAATTCTAAGCAGAATCGTAAGACTCGTAATGTGTTCTCGTAACACTTGTATATAAAAACTTATGACTAGTATTCTAATTTTATGTGTATGTATGGTAAGACGTACGATTATTCATAAATATCTACGATTTCTTGCAAATTTAATGGCTAGTAAGAAGCTGTTTGCAAAAATATTGTATAAAGGTATAAGCACTTAAAAATTTTTACAAATCTTACAGGAATATGTTACGAGCGTTACGAGTCTGCCTAGAATTTAGGCATAAAATTCGAAATAAGATGTAATAAATCATAAATAGCAAATTTGTATTAAAGCAATATCCGTAGTTACTTAATATATTCTTTTACCAATTTTATCTCTTTATTAATATATTATCCCAAAAGGAATAACAAAATATTATTTTTAAATAAAAAAAAAGAAACTTACGAATTTTTTAACAAAAAGAAAGAAATTCTTTATTATTGGCTTTTAATATATAATATAAATATCCTGTATAAATTTTTATCAGTGGCTCACCGTGTTATTAATTTACTCTTTCATAATAAAGCAATGACCGACTGAAAACAATGAAAAGAAGGCTTATATCGACTTTATGTCATTTAACGGTGACGGAGATCCAATGCCGCTTCCGTGGGACGAGGTAACATCGTCCACTAATTAACTCCGGAAGGCACTAATCTTATTTATTGAGAAACGAATAACGGGTCGGCGGCGTTTCTAATCGGGAGCATGACTCGTCGTCGGTCGATTAATGACAGGAGGAGTTGCGGGTCCTGGACGCAGCGAAGAGACCGGGACCAAAGGAGGACTAGAATCGCGGTGGAAAGAAGAAGGGGGAGAGGAGAACAGAAGAAGAGACCGCTCCGTGGAACTGGTTCCGTTCTATGGATCACTGGAAACAATCATCCTTATTAAACTCACCACCGGCCCACCCCGCGGATATAAAGGCATCCTTCGGAATGATTTACCGAGAAGCGCGTCGCGCGGCCCTTTGAACAGGTGGATCCCTCGAAACGCGACGCGAACGGACGATAAATTTTATGGATCCACCGGGCGGATAGATTGAGAACTCGCACGACGGGGGTGGCCGCGCGCGATATTCCGCCGAGTCAGGTTTTCGAAGCAAATGAGGGACGAAATGGCGTCCGGCTAGTCGGAGTAATTAAGAAATGGAAAATCATCAAAGAGTTTTGTTGTATAATTAGCTAAGGTATCCCTCGACAATTCAAAAAATAGGTTTAAATAATTAAACTGTAATAACTTAGCTTTTCTTTAACATACCAATTTCTAATCATAATTATAAATAGAACATGATGTTTAAAAAAAATCGAATAGCACAAGGCGAAGCGCTGACTAAATTTTGTCCATCGCATCGACATTGGTATGAAAACTGATTGAATATCATGTTGGAAGTAATCGCGTTTAAACACGCCATATGTGTTAACATTTATGAGGTTATTAATTAGCTATGTTGTTCACCAGAAAGAAAATAAGTAGTCGGATATTTGAAAAGACAACAAGGTTTCATCACTTCAACCGCGCTTCGTTTCTCTCTCTTTCTCTGTTTATGTTCTCGTTCTCTCTCCTGGAGTTTATAGTCGGGATAAAAAATTAAAACCAACACGGACAGATCGGGATTGGTCGGGACCGCTCACGGTCGAACGATTAGTCCGTCGCCGTCATCGGTAGCAGTATGGGCCCGAGCCGTAACACTCCAATCTAAATTAGATCTTAAGAGCCCGTAAAGGCAAGTGGCCACGCTCTCTCGCTAGCCTACGTGGTAAGCCGGCTTTAAGTGCTATATAAACAGGACGAATCTGGTAATCCGCGCGCTCCCTCGCAAATGCCACTCGGGCCTTACATTCGCGGCTCTCAAAAAGCCTGTACTTATCTGTTATCGCATTCGGAAACGGCATTCCACAAAAAGTTGTCCTGTCGTCAACAGCTTGTTCGGGGCTATCTCCGTCTAATCTTTGTCAGTATCGCGAACAAAATTGGTCTCAAGAAGCCCTTTCGGTAATAACGAAAAAATAGAGAAATACAGAAATTGAAAGTAAACGAATAAAAATACGAATAGAAACAAAAATTATAATTAATAAAAAAAGAGAATTAAAAGACAAGAGATTAATTTACACAAAAAAAGATGAATTTTTATTTATGAAATAGTAAAAAGAAATTATAAATAAATAAGTAAAAATACGAAAATATAAAAACAACATTCCATTTATGAGTGGAAAGAATGTCTACAAAAGTTAAACACGAAGGACCCAAAAGAGAGCTCGCTCGACTACTCTCGGACCGATCGGCTGATCGAAAAATAAACGATGAATATAAGAGAAATGTTTATCGATATCCAATTCGATGTACACGGTCCGCCGTGCGGGAACACGTGTCTTTTATTGGCGAATGAATTTTCATTCGCGACGTCCAGGAAGTTAAGGCCGCACTAGCATCTTCTTCAGGGTTTCATCGATATACATATATTTTGGTAGGTCCCAATCGCACGTCTGCCCTTATATGTAAAGGCACGCTTAATGAATATGCGTCGTGTTCCACGACTTTACTCTCTTCTCTTTCTCTCTTCCTTTCTCTCTGCCTCTCCTTCTCGTCAAGCTAGTCAATAAACCTAAGCGACCATAAAATCCAATTAGCGCGAAATTAATACTACCACGCGGCGAAATAGCGGAAGAAACGGGGGATCAATTTATCCTACGAAACAGCAGAAAACGTCGAGCAATTTTCCATAGGCAGGAAGCCCGTATAAGTGGACAAGGAATAAATTAATACGGGCGACGAATTATTAGAAACCAATCAAGCCAATTACCGGTTGTTTTCTTAAGAAGAAAAGGAACCTTTATGGCTATAAATAAATAGGTGTCGGCTTTATAAGGAAGTACATGTTTATTACGAAAATAATACATTGGGTGATTGAAAATCTGACAGGTGTCAGTATTCGCAACGCTATTAAATTACGAAACTTTATTGTTTTTAAATGCGTGCAAGTCCATTTCACTATTTTAACGCGAACAACAAAATAATAATTCTCGCCTCTTTCAAATCCACCCAATTAAGAGTTTCCTGTGCTTTTCTTATTTATTAACTTTTTCATATACTATTATTGAAATTGATTTCCTAGAAATCGAAACACTAATTTTTATATATATCATAGATACAAAGATTAAGTATCTTTTAATGTATTTTTCACAATATTATTCATCACAGATTAGAAATATTCAATTAGCTTTTTTCTAAAAATTTTTTTTTCATTACACGGAAAAACTTGTTCAGAATCGTTTTGTTCTCCTCTTCTAAGAGGTTTGGTTCTAATTTTGCTAGATAAACGAAGGGGATTTGTATTTTGCTCGTTAAGGCTATCTTCGTCGCAGTTTCACGCGTACGTGAATGTGTAGCTTGTCTCGCCATACTCGCGAATACATCTCCAGCCCTGACCGTACACCACGGACACTCTACCTGCTTCACCTCTCTCTGCATACTCCCTACCATCTTCGTTAATTACGAGAACCCATACCGTGGCCGCAGGACCGGACCTATTACGAGCGATTACACCGCTATTAGTTACCTACCGGGTGTTCCATGGCGCGGAGGAAGGCAGTAAAAAAAGAACAAGGAGAAAGAAAAAGCTACCCAGATAGATTGCGCCGCAGCCCAATGGCGGCGCGATATACTGTACGTATGTAACTGGACCCGAGTGTGCAGGGGACTTAATAATGCAAAACCGTCGTTTCGCGTCTACGGATGGGAATTTGCATGAGGATCGTCAGTCTGGCTGCGGGAAGGCCCGATGATCGATGTATCGTTCCACGAATTTACACTCGCGGATTTAGCAGACTTGTATGGATGGATAGGTGATTTATTTTAAAATCTACCATGGATTCAGATTAAAGAAGGAAACGGGTATTATTATTCAAAACTACATTTAAAAGCGCTTCGAAAGGTTTTGTTTTCAAGACTTTCGAGTTGATTTTAATTTCGTCTTTCTTTTTCTAAAGTACGTACTATAAAGTATGTATTTTTATGTCAGAATTATTTTGAATGTGTAAAACTAGAAAATCATTAGCAAACTAAAAGAGATAAGACTTTAATGAACGTTCCATATTATTAAGTAAAATAAATATTATCTTATATTCTTTTGATATTTCCCAAATTCTTTAGTCTCAAAATAAAATTTGTTAGAGACACAAAAATCTGATTAAAAAATTATGATAATTGTAGTAATAGATATGTATTAATCTTATCGATTATCACATCCGACAAGTAATCGGTTTTTTTTTTCTCCAGACTGCTATCAATCGAAGATTAGGTTAGTTATTCCTGAAGCTTAAACTGGAGCCTGAACACTAAAGTCCTAAATAAATTATTTTCCATTTAAAACTTTAGTGTATTTAAGGTCCTGCGTTAACACGCATTAAGTATACCTTTTTAAAACACGATATGCTTATGTATACTCGTTGTCTCCAGCCGTCACCCGGTCATCACTATTTCGAGACTGTCTCAGGTAGTATATACACTTAGGATAACCAGATTTCTTTTATAACCATGCTCAAGGACTACCTGTGCACCCATCGTAAATATCTTGCGGCGACCATTTTTGAAAAAGAATTTTGGTAAGTAGCGACGTTATCGGTAATAGCCAGGAGAGTGCACAGGAGCCAGACAACAAAATATTTGAGTGGCAGCCGATAGTCGGTCTCTATATTGTATCTAAATCCTGTTACTCTTCTGAACATGGACCCTAAAGCCTGATAAATGCGACTAGACACCTTGTCTATCGTCTGGATCCACGGGAGGTACACGAGCTTCCTATCCCATCACCGAGATATACCATAAGCTCTTAGTCGTCAGGGTTGTCTTCGAAAGAATTGAAGAAAAATTGCGACTCTAAATAGCTTTGTAATAATTGATCTTCATTCAAATGCTTTTGTGAAACATAACCAGAATGATTGTATAATTTCAAATTCATTAGCCTCACGTATTCTAATTTCGCGCATTTCTTGTATAGTAATGACATTCACATATGTATAAATAATCCTAATAAAAACTATTAAATATAAAAATAATAATAATAATAATAACTAATTCGAAATCGGAAGGCTCAGCACTTTTAAGTAGAATTTTAGATTTAAGTGACTACTAATTTAATGCTAGATTAGATAGTTACCATCCACAGTGAGCATATACATATATTACTTATTTTTCATATTCCACAGTGAGCATATATATTATATATTTTTGATACTAAACATATATAATAAAAAAGTTTTAAAATATTTTTTTATTCTGACTTAGAAAATTATTTTATGTTATTCTGTGTCACTATTTATTTGGTGCGTTTTAATTGACTATATACAAAGAAAGAACGATTTTATTGAAGTATCTAAATAGTTAAATATAGATCTGAAAATAGTTTGTTTGGACCGTTAAAATAATTATGTAGGACGCTCAAACGGTTGCTAGAATGTCAAAACTTTTTAACATTATCATTAATGCTTAAATGTTAACATAACATTATTTTGATGTCCAACAATTATTTTCAGATCTGTATCTAGCAAAATTTTTAAATACTTTAGTATAAAATCGTATATTTATATATAAGACTGATATCTGCAGTGTTATCTATATGCGTTTAATTTAGGAGAAATTTTGATTTTCTAAAATCACGACGCCTGTAATCTTTGCACATATCAAGTTCCAAATAAAATTCCATCTAAATGAACTCACTCAGGCCATTTGAGTCGAGATAAAGCTCGAGATTATTAGAACATTGCTTGATGGTCAGTCGACTCACCTCGTAAACACGTCCGGATAATGCGTCCTGGAGAAGGCCTTTTCAAGCTCCTCCAACTGAAAGCTGGTAAAAGTCGTTCTGTAGCGACGTTGCTTTCTCTTGGGCGCAAAGTCGTCCGCCTCCGCTTCGCTTTCGGGGCTGGTCGGCGCCGCTCTCGGGTGGGTGCCCTCTTCCTCGGGCCTTACCTCCTCGGTAGAGATACCCATTTGAGTGGACTGAGGTGTTGTCGTCGTCGTCGTTGACGCTGGCGCTGATTGCTGGTGAGACTGCGGGTGAGACTGCTGGCTCACCTGCTGGCTCACCTGAGTCACCTGGCTCGAGTTGCTCGTGCTGCTCGCAGGACTCGTCTGCGGGACGGCCTGCTCGCTGCCTCCTCGCGACGAATGATCTGCATAGACAAATAATTACGTTATTATTTAACAATAATATAGGTATAATTTTGTTATTTATATTAACACAAATGTAACATAATTACAGACATCACAATTTGAGTATTGTAGCTGCTCGCATCATAATTTTGGTAAATTTAAATTGACTTCATGAATAAAATTTCAGGCTATTATTTATGAGATTTATCAAATGATAATATGATTCAGATTATAATTTTTTATAAATTATATTAAGATTTTAACTTTTAGCATCTATAATTTTTGCATCTACCGTGACAATCGTTGCGATTCAACATTCATTTATTTTATAAAAAATAGTGCAATAGACTATGCGTGTAAAATAGGTAATGTCAAATGCTTTTGAATGATTGCAGAAATAAAAGTAAAAATTAATATTATTGAAGTTCTGTCTGTAAAATTATAATTCGCACATATGAAGAATCTTACAGATTTTGTGAAAATTACAGATGTTAGTTCACACATTTACACATGTTTTAAATCTCTGACTTTGTATATATATAATTATAAATGTTATAATACTCTAATTATCACGACAATTGTTTAAAATATAATCTAAAGCTCGGTTTTTCATTACTTAGTTAACTTGTAGTGTAAACATAACTTTACTTAACTTGATAATGTAAAAGTTTTGTTTTTCTAGCTATGATTAATCACGAAACTATAGTGATTTTGTAATGATAACTTTAAAAGTTATTCGTTACAAAAGAGTATCAGTTTAGTGATAAACCATAGATAGAAAAATACAATTTTTATATTGTCATCAGATTAAACTTAATCACAAATTAATCAGATAATGAAAAACCAGGCCTAAGAGTCTGTAAAAATTTATAGAGAGACGGGATATATGTACACTATTGTTGAATCGATCGATACCTTAGGATGAGTGGGATAATTCTATGCTCTCTTTAAGACCATCTGCTCGCGACTGAAATGCGAACGTAGTGTGAAACGATTCATCAGTTGTCACGTGAAGCGGCGACCACGTATTATCAGCGACGATCAGATTCCACGAATGGTCAGGGAAATCGTTGCGGTCTAGTTTCCGCTCCGAATGGATTTAAACGATGTCTGCTCGATGCGCCGACCATAAACTATCTCGAAATTTGGAATTTCCGCGCTTCAAATTTCCGCCTTCGTGGAAATATTTACGAAGTAACCGCTGTACAATTAGGTTAACCTTTAACACGGCTGTTAATCCGTATAAGAAGTTTTACGTCTCTAAATAAAAACCAGCTTTAAACGATTTCTGGCGTGCCGAGTATCTTCATAATCAATGTAAGAAAGACGTATCAACATAATACTATCGGTTAATTGTTGTTACATCAAGAAAATACATTTTTTACAAGTATTATACTCGTATTATTTTTTATAAGTATGGTATAAAAGTATTATATTAGTTAATTTTAATCCGTTATGTTTCAATTCGTAAATCGTATTGAAATTAAATCTAATCTGATAAAAATTTTTTTGCGTAATGAAAACTTTTTAAGGAAATTAAAAATGAGGTATATCGTATACATTAAAAAATATATTAATATACATTTATAGATAAATAAAAATACTTCTTGCGTAAGATTTTTTCAACAATGAGAATAGAATATTCTAATGCAAAGATTAAAATAATCTAAACAGAAAATAGATTGCATTACGTTGGGATAATTTAAATATTATATTCGAAATGTGTGAATATGCGAAATGTTGTCTCGAGAACATCTTTGTGAATACTAAAACAAATCATGCTGATGCAAGTTACGTACAAGTTACCCTTTAAAAAAAAATGAAAGAAACGATCACATAATGTGCAATTTATAAATTGAACAAAACGATTCAGTCGCTTCTCTCGAGCCCTTGTTCATTTTCAAACACAACCCTTTTAATCGCGTGCCTTCCCACTACATTTTGCAAACCTGCTGTGATCAATCGTCGCGCGCGTTGTATCATTAGAAAAAGAATATCACGCACAGAGTCGTGAGACGTGATACGCTTTTGCGGTAAAAATGTAAAAATTGTCATTCACTCGGCATCAATGCCATCCATCACAACATTACATGATAGCATAAACAAGTCAAATGAAGTCATTGCATTGAAAAAGGACGCATAAAAGTCCCTTTTAAAATAGAAATGATACAACTCTATTATTAATAAAAAAATTTATAGCTATACCTAATGATTTTAAATAATCTTATACGTATACATCGAAATTGAAATTTTTTTGTCAGTGACATATAAATCAGGTTCTCCCTTATTTTTATAAAGCTGAGTTAATTAATTTATCTGTAGTAACGATACATATCTACTTAATATAATACTAAAACTAATGAATATCAATTTTAAATACATAAGGCGATATAACGAGATAGAAAATATAAGGATGTACGTATGATTTATTATCACATATATGTATCAAAAAGAGGCGAGTTAAAATAAAATAAATAAATTTTAGATGTAAATGTTGACGCGCGCGTGCGGCAGAGGTATCATTCCTTTCACCGCGACTTCACCTCGTAAGAATTAATGATTTCTGCAAGCCCGCACCTTGGCATGATCGCAATCTTGCCATCGTGTAACGGCGTTCGATATTGCTTGTAAACTTGTAACGGAATCGTTGGCAATAAATATCCGTGAACCAGTGGCTTCGAAGCCGGATTACAAAGTGACTATTGGCTAATATATGAATGAAAAGACTAATAATTGCTATGATAAAAGATTAGACAGTCATTGAATAATTAATATTAATTCAAATTAAATTATTGGACATTTTTAAGAGAATAATTTTGCAGTATATTCTCTTGATTAAACAGAGAATTATTATGAAACACGTAAATACAAACTTTGACAGTTAAAATATAATATATTTCTCTAAAAATCGTAAAATTAAATAACATAAAAATATCTTTTTATATGTATATGATATTTAAATTGTATTTATTTATTCTCGAATTACTTCTTTCTTTTTTATTTGTCTAGATAGTTACATAGCTCATTTTAAATCTTGCAAGAAATTTAATTTGCAACGACTGCGAGTCGTCACGTTCTGCGCATATCGGTGAAACATAGCTCTTACGTACTTCGATATACGCTCATATGTGAAGTCTTTAGAGAAAACGGCAGCCGATCGAGTAAATTTCTAGAAGCGGGCAGTTCGATAGAAAGCGAGGGTCGAAAAGACGGGCGCGGGATAGAGGAGGGAAGGATCGAAGTGGTTTACGCGGTTCTTAAGCGGCAGTTTTTAATCGAGTCAATTTATCGGAAATGAGCTTATAATGCAGGTAGCCTCGACGTAATGCCGATAATATACAACGGGCCTAAACCTCGCCGGATTTTCCTTTTTGTTCACGTATACTCACGATGTGTGCAACTATGAGTTCATCGACGCGCAAAGAGAGGAGACAGAGAGAGAGAGAAAGAAAAAGAGACGTGGAGTTAGAAGAGAGAGAGAGAGAGAGAGAAGAACGTGTAGGTAGCCTTTTACATTATAATAGCATTAATAGAGCCTGAGGCCGCACTTAGCGTTCACTCGCCGGCCAATTCACCTCGTCGTTATTAACTGAAAATTACCGAAACCGAAATCTAATTCACGTAAATACTATAATTTCACCGCGTGCCGAGGAATCGGGAGTCGCTCTCTAAGAGCTCGCTCTCTCGTATTCTTTCCTTATATGATAAGGCACATTAAATTCTTCAGCCTGATCGAACGGGTAAATACGTACGCGAGATCGCGCATCTGTGTATCGATCGTGCTGATTTTTTATCTTTAGCACCATTTACTCTGCACCGATTGATGAAAGCCAACTTCATTTTGCGCGCAAAAATAATGAAATTAATGTAAGGAACGCACAGATGTAGGTATATAATAGTTAATTGCAGCTTTTAACGTGTTTAACAAGTTTTTTCTACAGGATCAATTAGGGGAAAGTTGCCGAATGCGTACCACTTAACCTATTTTTTATTATATTTTCCATTTAGCACTGTTTTATATGCAAATAAACATTAGAAATTGTAGCTTGAGGTTTTGGACGCTTATTATTACACGTTTAACTTTCCATCAATAACAAATTAATTTGTTATAAATCTTTTTGTAACATGCTGCAAAAGGTACGATTTAGGCAACCGGTCGCTTAAATCGTACCTATAGGTATTTTTTATCGCATTTCCTTTGAAAGTATTGAATTTATGAATGAAAACAATTAAAAATATAAGATTAATAAAAAAATCATTAACTAATACCTAATAATTAATTAATACCTAATTTTAATAATTTATTGAAGAAAATTAAATATTTTACAATTATTATAAATAACAATAATAAAAAAAACAAATGACACAAAAATAAATTTGCTTATATTTATTTTTGTATTTGATATTTATATTGATATCAATTATTAGTTTTATTATTGTCAGTTATCAGCCTTATCTTTTGATGGTACGATTTAGAAAACTTGACGAATTTTGTAAAAATATCGATTTAATCTTTACAATGGTTGCAAATATGTATATACAGTGAATGTAAAATATTCTACAATAAATCTTCTTTTATAAAAATACAAAAATTTATAATAAAATTGGATGATCGCGTTGTTATCAGCTACATAAGTTGATTAAAAATTAATATCAGATATATCTGATTTTTTAAAACGCCGCTAACATTCGTAAAACAAGATGTAGGCTATTATATTTTTGTCTATATTACTCATTTCTCATATATTTTATATTATTGTTACTAAATATTGTCTATATTAACTAATAATATAAAATATTGATAAGGTACGATTTAGGCAACCAGTACGCATTTGGCAACTCTCCCCTATAATTTATAAAAAATATTCTATAACATAATTGTATTACAGAAATCAATGGCATTATTTTTATTACACACACACATGAAAAGAACAATTTTGCTGAAGTATCTACACTCTAAAAAATATCGATGTGGATTTAACATCATGGCTATATAATTCTCACCATGTATTAATAATAATATTAACGCCAACATGGTGTAGATTAAAAACCTCTATATTTATATCACCATCGTGGTGTGGATTTAAAATGCATGATGTTAAATTCTCATATTAGTGTTAATATTAATACTAACACAGTGAGAATTATATAGATACCGCTTGGTGTTAAATCCACATTGACATTTTTTAGAATGTAAAAAGCTAGAAAGAGAAAGAGAGAGGTTTGAAAATAATTTCATTAGACAATTAAAATAATTATGTAGAACGTACAGCTAGAAGTTACTAGAATACCAAAACTTTTTGTAGCATTGCTCATAATGCTTGAGCGTTCTTTATTATTTTGAGATTAACAAAATAATTTTCAAATCTGTATCTATAGCTAAATTTTTAGATACTTCAGCAAAATTTTTTTTTTTTCTGTGTGTGTATATATACCTACTCTTTATAGAAATTTTTTTTATTCCATATACATGCAAGATAATTACAAGGAAATAATGTTATCACTTTAATGTCAATTACATGGCAGAGTAATTTTGATTGACAATATAATAGCTTTAAACGACAATATGCAAATGAAAATGTCGAGAACACGCAAATCTTTAATTAGCACAAATTTATAAATGTCATACAGCAAATTGTTTTCAGCAAAATTATACAAATCATCGACTGTATACCACGACCAGTATGTATGCTTATCTTGAAGTTATTCTCGGCGCGGATTAATGAACGATAGCTGGTTTATGTGTCGCAAGTGTACGTCGTAATAAACATCGGCGAGAACGTGTTTTAACGCGATTCCATCGCGAAACGAGTGGTAACTTGCATCGCATCGACGTTACTTAATTTACCGCGAGTTCGATCTCGCGAACGCCCATTTATTTCTCTCCATCGGCTGTTCCGCGCGCGCCTTGACAATATCATGAATGTTCAATTAGATACGTCACGCTCGATTAGAAATGATAGAGCGAATTGCAGGGTTCTAACTAGTGATTAATCTCGCGTGGAACGCAGAGAGATATTACGTTGCTAATAGGACCAATAAAATCGTGTATCTATATTAGTTTTCATTATGTTTTTCTTTTTAAATAAGTACAGGATATTTTTGAATTATTTATTATTTTTCGCATACGATTGAAAATACGTTTTGTCCGAAAATTAAGCTTCACAGAGTAATGCAAGTAGGTAAAGAACAAAAACTTATTTTATACTTAACATCAACCTTAACTAACTTTGGCTTAACCAAAAAGTTTTAATCCGTAAGTTAGTTACAAAAAAAAAATCTAAGTAAATTTGCTTCGCTCCTTAGCTGTGCGTCAACGATGTAGTGTGAATGTGCAGAATCTTGGAGAGTGCAAATGCATTCACTGTCGTTCCCCTCGCTAAAGCAGCTTGAAAAACGCATCGTTTCTGCTACATTTGCGCGCCGTTAGCGTCTACTTGCACACGTATGTACGTTGCGTGTGCGCGATTTACGACCGTGCAAATTAGCGCGTCGCAATCAACCAATTAGCTAAGTCATTGTGGCTGCATACGCAAACGCGACGTACGCAGTATGCATGGTGGGCGACAAACGGTGACTGTTAATTACCCGCTAATCCGTACCGCAAAGTGCCAATTAAAGTTTCTTCCATGATTTTTCCATCCATGAGATTTCCTGCGTTTCATCGCGCGGATTATATAAAATTACCGCTTCTGTTTATTCGTCCTATTATATCTAATCACCGTGTTTGTTTTGTAACTGCGATTGCTTATTATTAGTTTGAAACTCGTATTTTTTTTTTAATTTATTCGAAGCGAGTAAAATGTTATAGAGCGGATTTAGATTCATAGCAAAAAGAAAATGCAGAGAAAAAGAGTTCCTACTTTTAACTCACGGTGATCTAGTTCAAATCAAATCTATTTAGTTCACCGATATGTAAAACAGGTTCTCACGACAAAATATATTACGATTTACAGGTTATACCTACTATGTATTATACGTGAGAGACACTCGATGATATTCTCTGTATCAGATACTAAAACTTGAAAACACGTAAAGTATCGTTTACACAAGACTTGATTTTGCAATATTAATTTCAGGATAATATAAAAAAAAATACACAATTTTAGTAAAATACCTCAGTAGTTTATACTTTTAGATTTCTTTATATTTTTGTATTGCACATAAATTAAAAAAATTATAATTATGTAAATGTAAAATTTAAATAATTTCGATTACACATATTTAAATAATTTAATATTTAAAATTAAATTAATTACAATAATATTAAACTATATAATTAGAATTAGTTGAGGTCTTTGGTGTAACACAAAGGATTCTGAGAAAAAATTTTTACTCGTCTACTGCAGCGACATTAATTCTTAATATAAACGTACGTGTGAAAAGTGTAATTACACAATATTATCACAATATAAGTGCGCTAGGATTCATGTGAACGACACTTGATAATATAGTCTTCTCGCGAGCGTCTTTTTATGTCGGTTCAAACACTTCGGCCAGTGACATTCGGGAGAGATGTTTCCACATCGAATCATACTTGCAAATTTGCGCTAATAGACGCATCAATGCATCCTGTGACACGAACCGGCATCGCTTGGCCGTGTTCGATCCCTCGGGCGCGATAATAAGCAGCAATTACGAATTATCGGCGAGTCTTCTGTTCTGTTCGCTCCTGCCGCGATAACGGCGTAGATAACGCCGGATATATGTACCTTCCGGATACGGGCAATGCGCATCCGATGCACTACGAATTCGCTTGTAACCCCTGCTCTCGTAATGCCTCGAAGAGCGCGAGGTAAGATTGTGAGATATGGAACGGGAACAGCTGACTGCGTCCCGGACGTGTGAGAGCAACCTCTGACCCTCTACGTTATTCATTCTGCCGCCTTGACTTTTTTTTACCACTCTCGGGACAATTAACCTTAATTCCACTGTTATTAAAGAGGGAAAATCGGATTTTGCATTCATCTGTTATCAATGTTAAATTACGATAAATATAAAAATGCAAAAATAAAAATATTTTTGAAGATATATTTTGAATATAATGCTTAATTGTTCAGTAAAATTTCTTTACTGCAGTATATATAACATTTTTTTTACAAATTACTAGAAATTACAATTACTAGAAATTATTAGAAGTTACAATTGTTTTACAAATTACTAATACTTATATTATGAAACAAATGGCTAATAATTATATTATAAAGCAAATTAATTTCAAGAAAATGCATTTGTATGATAATACAAAATATTATACCTATTTATGATTATTATTTTAATTATAAGAAACTTATTATTTTAAATGAGTATATTGCACGAGTTAATTAAGTTTGCATAAACTCTATTTTTTGTACAGAACACATTTGTGCAGTAACTATTTCTTATGCTCGCTAATTTAAAACTCGTGTTTCATCTCATTATGCAATAGCTTTGTAATTAATCCGCGATGAAGTACGAACGTTGTAAAGTGATTTCTTGGTAGGCCGATTACGATGGTCTACTGATTCGTGTAATTCCACGTGATTCAATCAATAGATCAATTTCGATATCTCGTGGTCCATTATGAAAGAAAAAGATTGACTCAGACCCAGGTGATTTACGTAATACCAATATAGTCGATAATAATCATTCGCAAAACAGATAAGTAAATTTTCCGCTTGAGCACATAGTTATATTTTTTTGCAATAGATCGTTGAAAGTATAATATATGCTAATTCAGCAGTAAAAAAATGTGACAAACATTTTGCTATACATATATACACATTCTTATAGCATAGTAAACGCGGCGTACTTCTGATAAATCGAGGTGGTTCAAATCAGTTAGAGCTCGACGAGTTAAAGGCCACTACAAATTTTCATGCTGTGTCATAATAACGAAATATGATTATCAATCAAATTATTTTACGATCTTATTATTTTTCTATTGCGCTTTGCTTTGATATCGCGTAATTCTTTTTTTTTTCGCATGTTTACGATTTCGATTGACGTCTTATGATTTAGCACGAATCTGTTTCGCGGCGGCCTGGCAACGATCCGTAAAAACGATTCCTGCCGTTCCACTATACACGCGCGATTGACTCTCTCGATCGTGGCTCGCAAACCGCGCGAAGTATCGCGCCACGATCGCGATTGCGTATTTATGACGGCGAAACGTCCCGCGACCCCGTCGGGCGCTCACGTATCCGCCGATTATTACGTTGTAAAGATTATCGTGTAAACTGGGACGCGTGCTCGTTAGTACGCGTGTACACACATAGCCACACACGCACGCAACTATCAGTGAACGCCGATGAAACATTATCTCCCGACGGAGTCGGAGAAAGGCGAGGATTAAACGTCATAGGCGTCGGCAAGGTTTTTCTTCAAGACCCATTAATTTTCCATCAGTTATGTTTAAAGAAAAATACGGTTATAAAAGGACCATATAAAGGATTCAACTTGGTCATTTGTCAAACTCAATATTAATATTAAGTCAATATTATTTACGTTATTAGTCGAGGTATCGTTAGTATTGTTTATAAAGTAATTAATGTTAATTGCATTTCTTACAAAAATCAAATGCTATCTTTTAAATTTTCCAAGTGGCACTTAATAAATATTCTATATTTAATGCGCTATTATTGAAGAAATTTCGTGTCTTAATCTTCTTCAGTTATACTATTAATATAATGTTTAATACCGAGAGGATTACAGATGAATCTTCTTTCATTGCATGTAAGAGCTTTAAAAAAAGAAACAAAACCTCCTTGCGGCGCCCATGAATATCGCGATCGTGCTCGAAATGCGATGCCGAATCACGTTCCCTCTTCTCGCCCGCGATTCTCGTTTACAATCTGCAAATTGGTCTATTATCAGCCCGGAGAAAGCATCCATCGACGATTTACGCACACGCGAGTAATTAATGATCGCAGAGATAGCGGCAAGTGTAATTTGCGCGGCATCCGAAGTATCGGTCGATCATCGATCATTCGTGCTGATCACGAATCGACGAGAGAGACGCGGGGCACGCCACGATGTGCCGATTCGCAAATAAAAATTAATTCCGACGTTGCGTGGTAGCAGCTTAAGTCACGGCGCATATATATCGTTTCGTTCTACGTCCGCGCCTCGATAGCGATCGTTAATGATTTCTGCACACATGATCGCCAGGGAATGCCAAGTTGCCCGCCGCCGGCGGTATTTGCACACACTTCGCTGTGCCTTGATACTTTGATGTACGCGCACACGCGGTGTCTGTCAATATAGTAGCCGCAACGGTGTACATTATCGATTATCGCGAGAGAGAAAGAGAGAGAGAGAGAGAGAGAGAGAGAGAGAGAGAGAGAGAGAGAGAGAGAGCGAGAAGAGATCTTCCCAAAGATAGATATATGCGGCTCGAACTTCTTTAATTGCCACCATAGGATCTTTGGATCATTAATGATCAGTAAAATGGGAATTCCGCGCACCGATTAATTAAACGGTGATAAATGTGTAATAGGGTGTAGGTGCATATTTCTATTAATATAGTAATGTGCCGTTTTCTATGGACGGATAAAGATATATGCTTGGTCGGCTTGAATATCGAATGTTACGTCACGCTCGTAATGATTTACTGGCTATAATAACGTTATTGATCACTTTCGATTACAGTAATTTCTGCACCTGTATCAAACCTCACAATAATAGATTTATAACTAATTGTTGTGAAGCAAAAAGAAAAAATCAAATTTATAAAATTTATATAGCATTTATATAGCATTCCGGAAAGTTTTTGTTGCCGATCATTTGATATAGAATTATAATTTCGATAGCTTCAATGTTATGCTGAGAAAAAAATAACCTAAATTTAAATAAATATTTATTTGAATACTGCCAACTAAACAGTTACTTACAATAAATAAATATTTACTTAATAAAAAAAAAGTGATTGTTAAATCAAATTAATGTTTTTTTTTGCAGGACTGGGTATTTTTGCATTTAAAATGCCATTTAAAATGTAATTCTATTTAAAATGCTAAATGTAAAATACTTAAAAAAATGTATATTATAATATAAAGTGGATTCGAAAAACATTTTGCATTTTAAATACATTTTTTTAATTATTTTATATTTGGCATTTTAAATGATTACCCAGCCCTGGTTTTTTGTACCAAATAAATATATTTTTATATTTAATAAATATTTAGTTCGTACTATTCAAATAAATATTTATTGAAATTTAAAATATTTCTTTCTCAGTGTATAAATGCAAAGAAATATACTTTAATGAATTATAACGTTTTCATTTTTTAATAAGTCTAAAGATTATTTTCACTTATCTATTCATCTAAATTATCGGAGTCTGAGCTTACCGAGATACTCTTTTCGATTCATTTCTTCGACGGCTTTTATTCGTAATAATTTTTTCTTTTTCGACGGACCGATCTGTCGATCGATGTGAGCTGGGCGCGCATTTGTTAACCAATAATGGTTGTCTAAGGCAGATGTGCCGTCCGTTGATCGTCGATATATAACGATTATTCGCGAACGATCATTAGACGCTCTGGACGAAAAAAAAGAACAGATATGGCAAAACAGTCGGCACACGTGTGATAAATCACGCGCCTCCCGTTGCGGAGTTTTGCGATGTGCAAAATGTAATTGGCCGCGCTCCAATCTGCATCTAAATTCATAGCTGCGCATCGAAGATTTTTACCCTCGTACAAATCACGTATCGTTTGTTTTTGCCTTGGTCGGAACGCACATTGATCCGTAATTAGAGGTCGCGTTTTTACCCGCGCGAAATGGGTGGAGTTGCTGCAAATTACACAAATCTGGTGTTTCTAAGCGAGCGGTTTAGTTTGTAATACTGATATAACAATGTTTACGTAACACTGTAGAAATCTGAGGAGAATGTACGGAGCATGCACAAGATACATCTTGCACATGCACGTATTTTGAAAACAAGAGAATGGAAGGATCCATTAAAAGGATTATTTCATTTTGCTAATTAAGCTGAGAATTTTATTTAAGCCGAATTTACTTTACTAATTAAGCTGAATTTTTTTAATACATGACAAAATCTCTCTTTCTCTCACTCATCGAGTAATTAAAAGTTGTGTTAAATGTTGAGGGCGTTATATCCCCGATCGTTGCAGATAGGTTTATTGGGACCCCCTACTAGAAGTGAACGGTGAAATTTCGCGGCGCTCAACGGATTAACAAATTTGGTTGTAAATGCGTTTCTTGTAAGAGACAACGCCGCGGCGTGTGTCGTCGTCGCCTTTATTCTGGACCATAAATCTCGCACGTTGCTTGGCCCGGCTGCATGAATGCGCGACGCATCGTTGTCGCGGTGCATTAGTCTTGTCCTTGCGGCAATTCTGAGAATACACGACGACGAACAACGACACAACGATATTTGCAGCGTTTCCTTCTTTCCTTTCCTTTTTTTCGTCCTCTTTTACTTGCGAAAAAGTGTGTATCGGCTGCCAGTCGGCAAGTCTTAAATACAATCACAATTATCCACGGCAGTTAATTACCGGTGGTGTCACTATCAATTACTAAATCACGTCCCTTGTCTTCGTGCCGAGTAAGGTACGCACACGATGCACTCTTTATCCAGCGATAAAAATTGCGCGTCCAGCTGAATAATCAGCGGCGACGCCTGCAATTAATTTCGTCTCACAACATTATATAAATCGCGAATGACAACGTTAATAATCGTGCATTACTCGCGCAAATAATTACACGACATGTGGCATGGAAGGTATCGTAAATTTTTTTTAGCTCGATTTGTGTACTTAATATATGTCGAAAAAGGAAATCTTGAGGAAATATGTCGCACAATTTTTTTAAATTTAGGACAATTTTATTTGAAACCTACTTAAAACGAAGTATTTAAGATACTAACAATAAGAAGAGATATTTATTTGACAGGATATTTTTGCATATGTTGGATAGCATTTTAACGTACACATCATTATATTATTTTTTATCATAACATATTTTCGTGAGCGGCATAAATTTAGCATTTGTAAAAGTTGAAAAGAAAATATTAATCAAATTTAACTTGATGCGACAAAAATTCATGTTATTAATTAACTTGATATTTCTTGTCTTTTAAATCTTCCTTTGAATTTCAGATATCGTTATTATTATTATTTTTACCGTATATTGTCCAGTTACGGTAATCAATCAAGGCAACAGTTGTGTCGCTGTCCTTTTATCTCATTACAACGATCTAATATACAATTTAAAATATTAATGCGACACGTTCGTGATTACCTTGGACGAGCAAAGTGAGTAGTAGGTTTTTTACACGTACGCAATTATTTGCTACTTTCTTGCGCACGGCAATCTGCGCTCCGTGATTACGCGGCTACTTTTTGTCCAGTCCAACGATTCAGGAATTTGATTTAGCGTACGTGGCAATTCGTACGAATCTGGTCGTGTGCATACGTGCCCTACTCTCTGTACTGGTACGACACCATACCGTGTGTTCGCCATTCCGGTAACACGTCGCGAATATAACGATGGAGAAACGCGCTCCGGCTTTTCTGATTAATGGCGGGTAATTACGGTTTTTGCTGTCCTTGTAATTGTTAATAATTGAACGTAATCGTTATGCCTTTTTAATCGCATTAGCCGAACACGCGTACTCACACATGCACACGGCATTGCGTAACACGTAAAGAATTGCCGCGTCGCGTCCTCATTCACTGGAGGATGACGATGATGACGACGGCAACGATGACGGGACAGGACGACGACGGAAGTACGTCGTCGACCCCTCGCACTCCTACGTCCGGCTACTTGATGGCCGTTTCTAAAGATGGCAGTGATTAATATAAGAATCATACGGGAAAGAGTTTTTATCGAGTATCGCGGTCCTTTTTAGCATACTGTATATTTTGCGTGAAATGACTTTGAAATAAAATCTCTATCTTAATTTTCTTTGTTTATATCATATTTGAAATTAAGAATATATATAATTAAATACTAATTGTAAATAATTGCGTAATAAATTCACAAATTTATTACAATCATATCAAGAAAAGATGCGATTATGAAAAATGTATTATATTTCTATCGATAATCGTCTATACATATCGAGTATCGAAGCGACGGAAGCGTTTGGCTCCGTTCATCCTCGCGTTTTTTTTTTATTGCTGCGAAAGAATAATAATAGCGGCGATGCATCGGGCGCGAATAAGGGCAGAGCTATTTTGCATAATTGTCGAAGAATATACCGTCGGTGCAATCAAGAAATGAGTCAGCTTTTTGGAAGCGGCTGGGCAAATTTCACCTTGTAAGAGCCCGATGCCGCCCCTTCGCAGGTTGTTCTTAAGCATTAACTCGGACTCGAGTCCCTTCGAAAGGGAAACTCGCGAGCGCAAGATCGTCCAGCGGCAAAAACTTTAATAGGCCTTATTACGCGTCGACCTTGCGCGATTAATTAAATATTCGTTCATTTATGGCGAACGAACCGGAGCCGAATAATCGTCGATAACGCCGATAGGTAATGAGCATTGAAATCGCCATTACGGTTAACGCAACGGCCAGATAAATGGCGAATGAATTAATAATTCATTTTTCTCTTGGTCACGTGTTATCTTCGCTTAGTTGTTATCTCGATCTCTTAATCGTTGGTGTTGTAATTAAGAACTTAGAAATAATCGTGCCAAGTATTTCGTAACGAATTAAGTCGTCGTTATCAGAAACGCTAATAGCTTCAAATTGCTGACTCTATTATCAGCCTTAATGCGCGATATATTGTATATGTGGCGTGCAGGATAAATTTGCATCGCGCGTTTATGTCAAGAACGCAATAATAATATGCTCTTTTTTTCTTATAACGTGTAATAAGCTAGAGAATACTTAGTTTGCAATAACTATACCAATTTAAATGTGCCATTACATTGCAAATATTGTAATTTATATTCATTTCTGATGTTTACGATGTTTCTTTTTCACGTTAATAAAGCTTTTTTTCTATCTTTTCGATTAATTTAAAAGCAAGAAATATATTTTCTCAATAAACGTAGCAGTACAAACTCATTAAGGAAAATTACATTTGCTTATTACATTGCATATATTTAAAATGCATTGCTATTACATATTAAATACTTAATATACTCGTATATACACATATCAATATTTAATTTTATACAATTTTCAAATTATTATTAAATTAATATTAATCTGTCATTTAAATAATTTAAAAGTAGAGGCGCACAATATGAAAACTCTACAAAATATATATTTTCAATAAATACAACATTAGATTCAAATTTATGCTGAAATATGCATCAAAATTTCTAATTCTTGAATAAAGCTAATATTCTGTTTTTCTTAATTCTGTTCAAAGCAATTAACTTAATCGTATAGTACAACGACTATTGAATATTTACGCTTACGACAACTTTATCTTCCAGAATCTGCCAAGTAATCATCCGGGGCCGTACCCTGGGCTGATGTAACTATGCATTAACTTGCAACCTATGTAAACTTGGCACATAAATTCTAAAAGCAAATAAATTCATCGTTGCGCGAACGCATCCTGGGGGAAAAAAAGTCGCAGGAATAATTAACTATCTGGCCGTTGACCAGATCGAAGCACGGATGCCCATCGCGACGCAGGGCGTTTCATTAGTCGCTACGGAGCGCGGCCGTTTGTGAGCGAAACGGAGAGATCAGGTTTTCTACCGGTTTTCCAAATCCACTTACGCATCTATGCCGTCGTCGGCGCGACGGGAGAGCCTGCGTTTCTTTCTCGCGACGCGCGGAGCCATTTGATTTATGCGCGACGCTTAAGGGCCGATTACTCTACCTCCACGTGGCTTTATCTAGTCATCAATCATCGACCAGCAAAAAGTCACTCTCTCGTGCTACAGCGTACTGTGTGATCGCGCGACATACGTAAATCGCAGTACTCGATACCCCTTGCAAAAATGTAATACTGGCCAATTTAATACTAGCCAATTTATTACTAAAAGATAGTAATTAATTACTTATTTGGAGTACTAAAAGTATTGAACAAGTGCTTTTAATATCTTAAAATAAGTAATTAATTACTGTCTTTCAGTATTGGCCAGTATTTGATTTCTAAGGCGGTACTCGCGTATTCTGTGACAAAACGCCTCGTGAAATTGTACCGATATTTATAGAAAGATCACCAATCTCTCGGCAGACTTCATTTAATCCGCATTGCGGGGGGTTAATTCTGGAGTAATCCCGCGTTTAGCAAACGTAGAAAAGACTAATCTATCGCCGCGATTGAGATTTAGCGCGACCATTGTAGTTGAATAAATGGAGGTCTGGCAGTAGAATCGAGTAGAATAGACAATTATTTTCTTCAGTTTATGTCATTTTCACCATTGTAGATTAATTTTCGTCTCGGGATAACAGAAATTTTCAAATTGTATAAAAGATTGAAGTCGTATATTGTATTCGATCAAATATACACAATATGTTTTGTATGTTTGAATGGATGTACTACATTGAAAAAAAAATTATCTTTTTTTTCAGTGTATGGGACCTGAATATTTTATTTGAAAATATGAATATTTCAAAATATTGAACAATTTGAAAATTTTCGTTAACCTATCTAAATTACCACACTTTACCCTATCTTTTTTTTGCAATACCTTGTATATTTTTAATTTAAGACAGGAAGAAAATTTTTCCTACGACAATATTTTTATTGACTGATACCCAGTTCTACCACTATAATAAGATTAGCTTTAATCTCAGTTTAATTTACTCTTCATCTTTTTCTAATTTTCATCTTTTTCTAATTAAAAAAGATAAACGGTAAATTAACCTATCTAAATTACTCCACTTTACCCTACATTAGATAGACTTATATATCTTCTAAGTGTACGTGTTTAAAGATATAAATATATCCTATTACCTTTACATATATAATGTTTGTTGATTAATATTTTCTCACTGTCATTTTTGTAAAAGGCAGTGTAGAAAACAACTATACGTTACGAAAGATTACGCTAATCTTATACTATTAAAAACACGTAAGACTTATAAATAAGAAATTGCAAGTTGCGGCAATGAAGAATAAAGATATATTTTAGGATATTTTCATATCTAGAGAGAACGAAAGTCACGCGATTTCGCGCCTAGCCGGCAGTTTTCGTGATAAGCTGTCGACGAACATTGTCGCGCACCGTGAGCGCCCGTGACGGTGAGAGAAGCTTGTTGGACCTTCTCGCGACCCGACGCGATGGTACCACTCGACGGATCCCATTGTTTCGCCTTTCCAACGGAATTCTAATTAAGGAGATCTGTCAGATAGCGCCGCGCGGGAGCGTTCTAGCGGCGCGCTAGAGGGTTATTAGACTTTTCCCGGCGATGTAAACGGCGAGTGGAAGTGTTGGTAGTGATGGTGGTAGTGGCAGCGGTGGACGCCTGCCGAGACCTGCAATTATTATTCAATTTCCGTAACTGCGCTTATCTTATAACCCGATGTCACAACCGTGGCGAGAGAGCGCGCTCGCCTGTGTAAGCCGGCAAGCTGGAGAACGAGAGACGCGGAATTGCAGGGGGTCGCAATTAAAGCCCATTAGCGATGGCTGCATATACGCCGTGCATATACGCCGTGACTGAGTGTGAGAGATAGAAAGAAGTCGCAATTTTCGAGTCGTGCCACGGCACCCTTGACATTCTTCGCGGCGAGCTTCTGCAGCTGCATCTTTCACCGACCAACCAGTGGTGACACGTCGTTACTCTAATGTCATAAGCTTGTAACTGATGGCTTTCAACCTTTTTTTACTTTCCAATATTCTATGCATTTACAAATAATAATTATTCTTTGATATACAGTAAATGCAAAAAGTATTCGTATGGGAGATATCTTTAAAAAAAAAATTTAGTTTTAAAAAGTAAACATTAATTAGCAATCTAGCAACACAGAAAAAAATAAATTGTATATTTCTCAAAATTATTTTACCTAAAAAGATGTGTAATAATTAAAATATATTATCTTAAACTGTAGGTGTTTGAAAAAACAAGTACGAACTTCTTCTGACAAGATAGTAATCTCTCAGTTGACGACAATTGAAATTACGTATATTAGTATAGTTTCTGAATCTTTATAAAAGAGTAATGTGAACAAGACTCGAGGAAAACATTTATTTCTTACGATTAGATGCATATCAAGGAAGGAAATTATTAGATAATGGGACATTGCGAGAGAAGCGTATTCTTAAAATTTTTCACACATGGAAGCGAGAGAGTCGAAAGCCTCTAAATTACGCACATGACAATTGACGCTGTAAAATTAAAGAAATCATCGAGCGTGAATCTTTCTTTTTTGACACTATCTGTATTAAATTACTAGGTGTCGAGTTCGTAGAGTCTTGTACGTGATCCTAATTTGAATTCGGACGGTCGAGCGGGATCTAGAAATACTCAGCCAAAATATCGATAACCATCGTCGCCGTGGTCATGGTCGGTTATGGCGACATGCGCTGCCTTCAGTCCTTTAATCGTGTTCCGAAAAGCCGCGGAGCGCATCGAACCGACGCCCCGTGTGACCCCACGTGCTGGGTAAACTACCGCGGAATAATTAGTTGGGGCAGCCGTGAGTCGGCGTTAAATACATCGCGCAGGATGTCCTTTGTCCCGGCGAGCGAACTGGTTGAATTCAGACGATCTTTACTACCCAGATAGTAATTTTCTATGAGCACCTGTTGTCTATTGGTAGTTTTTCTGCAATACACAGTGCGATAAAAAAATTTCTCTTGCGTTTTTTTTTCCTGTATTTTTTCTATATTATGCATATATGAATAAAAATCACGTAATAGATAAAATAGACGAGTTTTAACCGTGTTTAGATATTTCGATAAATATTATACACGTAGAACTCGATTTCATTTTTTTTATGTATGCTGATTTTTAAAATTCCGAATAGATTAAACATCACAGATGTCCAATTAATTTCATTCACGATAAAATATCCTGATTCATAAAAGTTATCGTATTTTTACGAAATACACCTATTACAAAATGTTTATTACGTAAGGATTTTCTTTATGAGATATTAACGACTGGTAAATTGATCATCAATTACAAACCAGTATAACTAATGCCTCGACGAGGACTTGTCAACAAAAATAACTCATGTCTCGGACGATCAGACTTGCCATGAGCATTCCGACGATTCTTAAAAATCGCCAATTTCGATACGGATCGCGGTTTCTCGCGCGGGCAACTTCTTCTCTCCCGCTTCCTGGAAGCTGAGAGGATTAACCCGTCAGATTCGGTGGAGGTCCAGAAAGCAATTTATGTCTCTCTGTTCCTCTCTCGTGGGCATCTTATACCCTTCTCTTTTCTGGTCGATCGGGAGAGGAGCAGCTGCGGACTTCCAATGAACCCGGGTGTCGGGTTCTCGGAGTTTCACGGTGGTTTTCGTGGCGCTATCCCTCGGACTATACTATCTCTCAGACCGCGGTAATGTGCTTGCCTTGTCTTCGATTAATCCGAGTCCTCTCGGGGCCGCTGGACCCACGATACGCATGAGTTCTTCGAGTCCGTTGAAGAATGCAACGAGCTCGCCAAAATTTTTCTCCTTTCTTGTATTAAAATCGATGTATGACGAAAACTCAGTATTTTTTTAACGTATTTAACGATATAAGCAACATTTTTTTTCTTTTAAAAGATGTTTAAAAAATAATTTATTTCTCATCATTCACAAGGAAAGAAAAGAGTTACATATTATTTTAACAAATACTTGATTATTTCAAGACAATTTTAATTTTTCACTTATAGATACTATAAGTGAAGTATATAATAATTTAATCCACGTAATAAATAATACATGGGTCTTTTTATAACAAACTTTGCATATATGAATTTATTTATCGATGTTAAACGTGTTCTAGGCAATATTACTTAGCTTTCTTCTACAAAATGAATCTATTACTAATACATGGTAAGAATCTAATTTTACTCTGTTAGATATCAAAGCAGCAATGGTAACCCAATCTCTTAAAGTTAAATAACATTTTGTTATTTTTAACTTCCATCTATGTCAAAATGTAAATCGATCCATTTCTGTGGTTAGTTTCAACATAAACATTCAACGTGCGCACTTAGTAAATAATAAACTAAATTTGAATCAAATTTAATACATTTTCTTGAGTTTTAATCAAATTAATGACATATTATGTAGCAGTAGTGACGACCTAGGTCTATTATATAGCTATTATTAGAGATACGATTAAAAATAACTTAAATGGATATAATTTGGCATGAATTATAGTCTTATATCTCTTTATAAGTGTGTACTCTATATTAAAAAGAGATTTGAAGTAAGTATTTTCTTCTTCGGTCAAATATAATGCCAATTCCTTCAGAGGAAGTCTCGAGAAAGAAGGATATGCAGAGCATCCTGCGGTGTCCCTGTCGCGGTCGTCTCGTATCTTGCAGGATCATCGGATGTTATCTGCGGCCATAGGAATGCGGCCGCAGGTACGAAAATACAAATAAGAACTCACAGTGTCGACACTTCAAATTAGGATCGAGAGCCTTTTAGATCTTATCTTGGATTAGTGACCGTCTGCACGGCCACGTGCCGCGACGCGAGCGGAGATACTTTGTAATTCCCGAGGGACCACCGACCATCATCGCGACCTGCTCATTAACCCGCCACGTTAATAGGTTGACTCATTTAATTGGTCGCTGTAGTATTTACGTTGCGGTGTATTAATCGTGTAGTAACGGCGGGTGGTAATCCACAAATAAAGCGACGAGAGCGAAATACGACAGTCATAACAGCAAAATTTATACCGGTTAGATTGATATCATATGATATGAATCAAGAATTGATAATTATTAATGCCGATTTGCGAGATTTCAACTTGTAATTAATAAATCGATTTTCTCTTTCAAAAATGTTTTTATACCATTCTTATACAATTATAGTATGATTTCTAAAAATAAAGCACGCGCGGTAGCTTCCGAAACATAAGATTATAAAACTATTTAAGCTCTTGCACTCCAACAAGCCTTAAGTTTAATCTACAATGTGCTTTTTCCTTCCTGTTTCTTGCTTTTTGCCATTGCACTTTTTACTTCTTGCCTCTTATCCTGTTTCATCGTTTTCTGTCGCCCGAGATAAAAATTGATGAACTTGGGAAGCGACAAGAAACACGATTGTCGATAAAATGGTCGTAAAGAGGGAAGAAGTCAAGAAGTACAGAGCAAGAAACAGGAAGCAAGGAACACATTGTAGATTAATCCTTTATAGGGACACTGGATCTTTTTTTACCCAGGCAAAATTTCACTCTCAAATCTTTGGCGCAAATATCAATTTTTATTGAATAAAAGTTTTAACATTTCAGTTAAATAACTATTTGGTAACAGAAATGTTGAAGAGTAATTCTGAATTTTTTTAGATTTTTTGAAAGTCTAGAACACATACATAGTAAAAAAATTTGAGCTGGATAAAAAGACCCAGAGTGCTTACGGAGTAAATAAAAATATATGTGCCTACAAAGGGTTAAGTTTTAGTATTTTTTCAACATTTTGCATATTCTCCATCTCAAAGGTATAAGCAAACACGAAATGCTGAAGGATCTGAGAACAGCCGTGCCTGTTTGTCTGCATGATATCGTACGATACAAGAACGTGGCGGGTTCTGCCTGGCTCGAAAGAAATACAGCCGTCCCCGTCCCCGGGTCCTGCCATTCTTCGGGACGAGCAGCTGGGGAATTCGCGGGCCACCCATCGGGCGCGCCTCCCGACGTCGCGAGGAATCGAAACGTTCCCGACAGGTTACACGGAATTGACTCGTCGCCCGCGAATTCCCGGCGCGCAAGAAAAAGAGGGAAGAAGGTCGACGGCGATACGGGGACGCGGACGGCGGCTTTATGTTAAATGGATTAGACAGCGGTATGCGAGCTCTCGATGGATTGCCTTCCCCGCGCTTCTCATTCCCCGCCCGGAATCGGGCCCGGCGCGGTCTTCTTGTCTTCTTGGAACAGGATCCGTCGGTGGATCCTGGCAAGCTCTACCGGCTAAAGTCCCGGTGGCGCTAATTGCCTCCTCGAAGAGCAGGTTAATCGATGAATTCCGACGACGCGTTGCAAGAAAGTAATGAAGACCGTGACACGTTCGCCGATGAAAGCGAACGTTGTCTTGCATTTTATAACGTAGATCCGGCCATACATGTACACGTATCGTACGAGTATGTATGCGTATGTTTGTCAACGTGTCCGAAGTGCTCGTATCGGGGTTGGAATCTTCAAGTCATCGGGGGGAGGTACGCAAGTCACGTCGTGATAAAAACAGATAGAATCTTTACTAAACAAAAGAATTATGACGTATAATAGCTGCTAACCCATTTGTTAGAAAAATTTTAATATCGAAAATTTCACGTTATCAGATTCACAAGAATAGTTTTAAACAGTAAAATTTTTAAGGTGCACATGCAATTTTATTAAATGCAAATTATAAAATGTAATAATCATTTAAACTGTACGTGATTTAGGTTTCTTAGTATGAAACAGTATCTTTTTAAATAATAATTTAAATTAGATTTGAGTTATTGAATAACCTAACAAATTTATATTTTTTAAACTAAAAACGGACTTTTGCGAGTCTACAAGTTCTCGTAATGACTAATAATTAGCAACTAAAAAGGTGCGCAAAAAATAGAATTAAATGGGGCTATTGGCCATGAAAATATTCTATTTTTTGCAATACTAATTAGAAACTGAATGACCAATGCATAAAAATTTCCATCCATTAGCATATCTATTGTCATTATCATTAGTAACATTGTTACTTACATACACATTTTTTGCCTTTACATTCTTTTATCTAATTACATGTTAAACGCGTCATTATACGCTGCTGTCACTGAATAACTAGTTAATAGCAACGTACTTACTATATACGAATGTACCGAATATGAAATTCTGAGTAAACGAAAATTGTTTGGAAATTCTGTATAAAACGGGAAATTTAAAAATCACGATACCCTCATAATTAAATAGACGATTCAATTTATTCCATTATGAAACATAAAGCGTAGCAAACGATCCTGTTTTACACCAGATTTTATTATCGCAAAAATTTCTTTATATTTCCGTTCTATCTCGTTTTATGTTTCACGATTTGTGAGTCTTGTAAAATATCCTGAGATCCGTATACCTATTTCCGAGGAAAAGCGCGACGTCGATGAGTCCGCGGGAGAGATCATCTAACCCGCGCAACCTAACGATCCCTTTTTATATTCCGCGGACTATCCGTTTCCGACGAGAAGTGCACCATAAAAGTCCGCACAGGTGTTCGATTTAAACGCGGCGACCTTCGCGGAACCCGAGCAACATTTTTCTTCGTCGTGGATCCTTATAGGATCGAGTCTGCTGTTCCCGACCACGCGGTAAGAAAGCATCCGTAAAGATTAAAGATTATCGAGGCTGCCAATGCCGGTCAACTCTCTTCATGAATTAAAGAGGGAGGTGCGCGCCATTGACGACGACACGTTGGACGTGAGTTCTTGCGCCGATCTCGTCCGATTGTCGATTTGCAACATTCCACTCCGACGAACGAAACCAAGCAGCAATTGTCGTTTTGCGGTAATTATTCTTCGATACTTCGCGACTCGTTAGTATCTCATTGCAAGTACCATTAAGCATTTTCTCGCGCTTCTTATTCCTCAATTCACTTGCCCTTCCTCTCTTTTTTCTCTTGTCCTCATTCCTCACCGATTCGTCCGCTTTTTCTACGCAAAGTATATTTCCCTCGATTGCTTGATAGCCCGCTTGATGAAGACGTTCGAGTACCAGCGAGGACTAGCGTCTTTAATCGCGTTACTCAGCGATTCCTCGATGTCTGGTCTATACGCGGATAAGCTTCATATGTTCGTTCTTGCATACGTTCTTCTCGTATCGCGCATGTCAGGCCTGTTTGTCCAAGCGATCGCTCGCGAACGATCTGTCGCGACAAACGAGCCTCTGTAAAGGCCTGTTTGTACAGTACATCGTGGATATAAATGGAATACTGAGAATAGTATAGACCGAAGGTCGACAAGAAAGCTATTTTGATAGAAAAAAAATCGTGAAGGTATCTACTGATATCGACTTCCCTTATCATTAATTGTATCTTTCCCTTAACATTACACAGAAATAACGATTTTACTGAAGAATCTAAAATTTTACTAAGAAAGATCTGAAAATAATTTTGTTGGATCGTTAAAATAATTACGTTGAAAGCTAAAAAAATGATAAAAAATACTGCAAAAAATTTTAATATCTAGCAATCAGTTTGAGTTTCAATAAATATTTTCAGATTTGTATTCAGCAAAATTTTAGATCCTCCAGCAAAAATAACTCTTTCCGTGTAGTTTTATTAATAAGTTGTCAAGAGAGCAAAAAAGTAGTACAGTAACGATAATAGACTAATTTCCATATTTTATCTTCCTTTCGTCATCGCGTTTATTGCAAAGCATATTATTGCAAAAAGAGCTAATCTCCATTAATCTTCCATTAAATTATAATGATCGTATTGCTATATAACCGCAATAAAGTTAAAGGAATACACAGGTATTCTTACTAATTATGTTATATAATTTTCCTAAAAGGATAAAGTAGACATTTGAGCGCTTCGGTATCTCATTAAATGACCCGTTTATAAAATTTCATTTCAAGAAGATGAAAGATGACATATGTGCATAGAAATATACATATACATGTGTATATATATAAATATTTTTTTTTGCCTGAAAGGATTTGTGCGCTCTTTCTTCCTCCCGCTGACAAGGATGATTATCTATGCAAATGACTACAACTTTCGTCTGCGAACGAGTTCGTAAATTAATGTATTTACGAGGATAATAATCGTCGAACTGGCACGTGTGAATTGCCTCGTGTTCTAGGTCGGTGGCGCGTTTCCACAAATAGAGTAAAATTACTTGTGTATCTATAATTTATCTATGCGTGTGTGTCGGTGCTCAACATTAGAAATTATAATCTTACTCGTAACACTCCGAAGAGAGAGGACATATCAGCACAGCAAGTTGCGCCATGAAATGACTGAATTGATATTATCGGATGCCACTGTTGCACAAGGCTAATAGAATTAACATAAATAATGCGTTAATCTCCTGGCGAAGGCGATTGCCAGTACTACTTTGTTTTTGTGTTTTGCCCTCGACAATACATTTAATATATAACATAATATGTAATGTAGAAAAGAACTTTTTGCTTCGGAAATATACGAAGGGACACATAGTAGAATCTATAGTCAAAGAGATGTAATTAAATTCACGGATAATAAATTATTTTTCTTTTAATAATTATTTAATAATGTATGAAAATAAAATGAATATTTAAAATATATATTCATATTGCGGGCAGGAGTGCAAGCAGATAATTATAATTTTATCATAAATGAACTTATATATTAATTTATAAATATCATATTATTCTTCTTATAGAGCGTATAATATATATCTAAAAATAAAATCAGAAAACAGGATCGTACATAAATGCAATTATTTTAATTATTTATATGAGTTAATTAGGAGAAAATTACTTGATCTGGCAAGGAAAAAGCTCTCTTATACCCCAAGGCAATTCGCTGACATGCGTGATGAATTTATAGATAATTACGCGTAGGTACAAAGAAAACGTTAAAACGCATTAAGAGGGCGTGTCTGTGAGAACTAAGGATATTACCTATATCCTATTTGTTTTTACGAACGGGCGTTTCCAGGTCGCATTAACCCACGAAAACACCTGTACCGCTGTCGGGAAAGGCACTCGCATGCTTAAACTCAATTAGCTGACGAAATTTCATTTCCCTTGTTCGCCACCGCCGCCGCCACCGCCATATACGTGCATAAGAAGCATTAAAAAGTAGAAGAAAGAAGAAACGCTCGACAAACACGTCCTGGTACGCGAATAACGTTGCTAATGGGCCGAAATACAGCTGTCCGCGGAGGAAGCTGTCCGATGAACCTTGACCCTCGTACGTGCCTTCAACATATGCCGTCTCATAATTAAAGAAAATAATAAACGTGGCTGATTGACGGCGTACGAGACTCGTAGAGTTGAAATTGCTACGTAAAAATTGATATTTTGAATAACAACGAAACAAAATGTTCATTTTAATCGCGTTGTAAGAAAAATGAAAATACAAAATGCAATCATAATTTTCAAGGACAGATCGGTGAAACATAGTTATTACAACATAATAATAAATTATTAATATCTGAGTAATTAAAAGCGATACTTTGCATATTTTCTTACACAGGCAAAAAAAAATAATACATAATTATTTATAATTAATATTCTTTCTCAAAGTATGCGTTCCGTACAATTTACGATAAAGCGTGATATTTCACATTTATTGCATCGTAATTCTGATGATACTTCCTGAAGTACCTCAAGCATCGTTCTGTTTTAACGTGACGACACACAGCATGAATTTTAACGAGTGGTTCCACACGTTACGGTACTTACATCTGCGGCGTCGCCATACGCACGACATTTAAGCAACTTTTGAATCATTATCAATGTTCGCGCGGCGTTCGCGAAAAGAAAGAAAAAGATGCGATTCGATCTTAATAGCCCAGGGTCGACGATGCTTCGGAGGCTGGCTCGCAAAGTTGAGATTGAAGACGCGGAGGGATAGGAGAGGTGAGTTTATCGCGATGTATCCGATATGGGCGCGTGTGTGCGTGCGCGCGATTCGGCGCCGGAGGGCATACTTTTAATTTCGCGAGGCCCATTACGAAAAGTGATATGCACCATTCGGAAATAAATAGCCAGCAGCAGCGGGCTCACGTGCTTTTTGTAATGAGCCGAAGCAACTCCCCCGAGCGGGCGAGGGGGAGGGGAGAAGAGGAGGAGGTCAGCGAGGAAAATGAGCCCCGCCGTGGTGGCAGGTAGTAGTTATCTCCCGAGTGAGCTCCCAGTTAATGACAACCCCTGGTGCACGGCTCTGCCCTGCTTATCCTATGTATATCAGCTGTCTCTCCGCCGCGTCTCTGGCATCCGTCCTCCTTGCTCCGATCGAGTTTTGTGTTTTCGTCTTCGGCGATTTCGAGAGATTTCGTGCGTCCAGCGGAAATGAGCGTAGCTTTCGAATGTCGATACGCATTTTTCGGTACAAGCCATTTAGCTCGTTTGTGCATATTTAATCACACGTACAACCCGTTATTATCGCGAGAGCGCACGTATTATGCACGTATTATATATGCATTAGTACATATTTAAGTTCCATTAATTCGCAGTTTTTTTGGCGAAAGTTATACATTTACAGAAACTTTCACGCGAGACTAATACTTATAGGCATCACGAAGATTACTGTGTTCCTTAAAAAATAAGAAACACGATCCTCCGCAGTGATGACTGATCCATTAGTCGTTCGAACTTATTGTTAGTAAATCCACGGATCTGAGCTCAATACATTGCAAACATTCACATACCTACATATTATATACATCCACATATATGTCTTTTTATAAGCAATATTGTGAAAAAAAATTGAAGAAAAACTACATACGAGATACTAATCTAAGATTTCAAAAAGAATAAGAACAAAGTGACCCACGAAAAGAACGATTTTGCTGAAGTATTTAAAAATTCATTAGATTCAGATCTGAATTTTCCGACCATCAAAATAATTATGTAGGAAACTCAAGTATGATAAGCAATGCTGCAAAAAATTTTGATGTTCCAGCAATCAGTTTGAGTGTCTTAGTATATAATTATTTTGCTAGTCCAATTATTTTCAGATGTGCATCTAGCAAAATTTTTAGATACTTCAGCAAAATCATTCCTTCCGTATATACAACATGTTGCAGATAGAGGATAGCGAAAGCTGAAACTCAATTTTTCATTTATACGTAAGTGATAATTAAACGAAAAGAAACTTTACGATCTTTTTTCTCCCGTATACTTTCCAAATAGTTTCAAGAAAATTTTTTGCTTGTTATGACACGAATTTCACGTGTTTTACGATAGCTAGCAACCGTGTTACAATCTTAGCCGTTGCATATAATTACATATTTTATGATCGTTAGCAACCATGTTACAATCTCAGCCATATAAATCGCTTCTTTTTTATACACAAACTTAATTTAATGTGCGCGGTCTCACTTCGAATGTGTTCTCGTATTGTCGGCAATTGTACGAGGAAGCCCAGAGGACTCGTTCGACCGGGTGAAATTAATTAAACCTCTAAATAATGCTATTTTACGACGCGCCAGTTTACGACGTGAAACTGAACGCCGTCCAATGACACTTGAGGCAATTCGTCGCTCAACTTCCTACTTTTCTGTTCATATTCTTTCAGAGAGACCAAGAGAGCGTATCATAATTCCACTCTTGTCTAATACCACTATTAAACGCGTACGTGTAACATCTTATCAACAACGCGAACATTCTTTTTCTTTCGAAATGTAGTTAACACCGAAATCGATTCGCTCCATTTACTTGCACGATTTATTACATGATTCGTTAATTTGCCTTTTTACAATCTCGCGAAATCGTATTACGACTATTATAACGGTAATGTTATTTGCTGCGAACAGTGTGCTTCATTTAAAATTAAAATTATTTTTGCCTCAACTGAAAATATTGCTTTGTAATCATATTGATAAGTAAATTAACTTCTTGCGACGCACAGAATGCCTTCAATAAGTATCCTTCAGCGGAAGAGATGCTGACCATCAAAGTTATATATCAGTTTTTTCTCAGTAAATGCTTATCGTGACGATGCACTGCGGCAATTACGGCCGGTAAACGGGTTTAATGTAATAATCAAATATTGTCGTGAATGATACTATAGCGACAGCTGCTGCTTATATTACGGAAAGAGCAACTCAGCACGTAAGGCGACGAATGTAATTATATGTCTTACTCCGTTTAAAATCATACTCGTTTGATTATCATTTTCATATCTTCTTATACGTCTTCAAGTGTATTTCCCGATATATGATTTATCTCAAATTGATATCTTTTTAAAAAAATTGTATTAACACATTCCTTTCTTAATATTTTGCTAATTCTCAATTTCAAATTCCATTCAGATATAAGAAATTTACTTTCAAGTTTAATTGTAAGTACAAAAAATAATAGTTCTATTGTTTATTTCTAAGAACTCGAAGAATTTTGTAATTTATCTCTAAAATTTCTATACAAATCTAAGAATTATTAATACCTTGTCGTCCTTATTAGAGAACAATGATTAGTATACTTGATCATTAGATGTAATCGATGACACAGTGATGTATTTTTTATCAAGTATGCGTTTCTAAATTTTTTAATAAAGTTTAATGAGGTTATATTTATCACAGATATCAACGCAATAGTGTAAGTACTACGTGGCGGATTGGCTGCGGCAATTGTAATAATTTCTTTAATTATCCTTAATTTACGCCACTCGTCATGGTCCAAGTTGTCGCTGGTATGTCGCTAAATTGCGCGGAATGAACATTAGGATGTGGTCAAGTTAACAAAAAGAACATTGAAAATAAGCGCGTGATACCGTAAGAAAATTAAGTCTGCTTTTGTTCGTAAAAATAATAAAGATAATAATACGCTATAAGCTCGAATCTGTATTTTGTAATCAAGTCATAATACGAATTGTTGCCCAAGATTGCAAAGAACTTAATTTACCCATTTATTAGAAATTGACTAAATAATTATGAAAGTTATTGTTTTTTTTTATTGAAAGATTAATCATCAAGCATTACGATTAACGTAATCCGTTATGATTAAAGTAACGCGGAAATATGCGGGATGCTCAATATGCCTGATAGATGCGTAATTTATACTTGTGAAATTTTTGCATAATGCGGGTTATGCAATCTTTTTGAGTATACTATTTAAGATTGATAAATATTCTTTAATAAGCAAGCACCTGATATTAAGTTGATCCAAGTAATTTATTTCCAAGGAAATTTTGTATGGCATTAAAGTGATGAAAGTAATTTATACTGTAGGAAACTGCCACCGATATTAAATGGACGAAAGTAAATAATTGCCTTTAATGGGTTAAAATCATGCCATTATTTGCTAGCGTCAATTACAACATACTTAATGTCATATAAAAAGAGTTTTCGTCGATTATATATCAATATGTACGGAGCCGTGTATGCTATAACGGATTATCAATCTTCCGTAAATGTAAACTGTCGGAAGCTCTCATATCAAGATAATATTTTAGATAATGAAAACATTATTTAGATTTATATACATTATAATTATACGATAAAGATCTCAAAAATCTCAAAATCTTCACACAATTATTTTAAGATAATTTATATTGAAAACAATTTTTGGTTGAAAATGAATAAAAGATTATTCTGATATCAATAAGAATTCTGCTTATCTCAACGTTGAATTAACTTATTGTTAGAATAATAGAGTCAACCAGAAAATTCTGATTTGTCCATTTTCAATCAGATGCAACCTTTTTCTAATGTAGGAACGCATTTTACAATTTTCTTTTCTACAATTGTCTGATTTTTATTTTCAATTCAATATTTATCGGCCAACTTATTCATCGATATCTCTTAAATAAGGATCATATTAATACGGAGGAATTATGTGTTGCATTAATTGCATGCGTATTGATATCCGCGTAGATATAATTTTTCCGTATGCAACTACGTTTTACGTATCACGATGTTGCAAATGTAATGTGGCGATAGTGCCTGATCGCTAAAATAACCCATAATCTGCCGGTATATCGTCGCGAATCGATGGTGCGTCTTCCAACGGTTCACTATTAATTACGCGGAGTAAGGGTACGAACGCGTTCGGCCTAATTGAGTATTCCGATGTATACATGAGCATTATCCTCGTGAAAAGAAGATAGGACCCGCATGTCCTCGCACGTCGCTTTTTCGCAGGTGGCCAATGGGCGGATGTCGAGGCCCTTGTTTTTCCTCGCCCCATTAAGGATATGCCACCTAAACGTTACAGCGCACGTTGTATGCGCGATCGCTTGTAATCGTACATAATTGCATTCCGAGTGTTTTACGGACCGGACGTCGAGAATACGCGACATTGCAATCCGCGCAATTGACAGCTGAGAGATGTTAACCGTCGCGCGTTCGATCGCGGATCGAGGACGTACACGTGCTTGTACTATGCGCCGCTATCAGAACCATCTGGAGTTTTTTGTGGCCGTTGCATCACAGGTCATTAAAATAACCTGAATCATTGAGATGCAATTTAATTTTATTTTAAGACAACACATATAATGTTCCCGCATCTTTTTACCAAATGTAAATACACTTATAGTGGAGCGAATATTGTTATTAATATTCATTCAGCGTTTTACGATACATATCGTACGAAACACGAACGATGATTAGGTGTAAATGTTAATAATATGTGTGATGCATGATCATAACGTATTATCATATTAAATTAACTTCTATATAGGAAATAACTTCATAGCTATTAATGTTTCAGCAGGTGATACAAACGTAATTAATATACTCGCGTATTTTTCTCAGGATTATTTCGAGAATAATACTAATATATTGTATTAATGAACGATACTTTTTCAAGTAAGTTCATTAATTGGCTTTAATATAGGCCAATAAAAATATTGATATCGACAATTATACTCAATAATTTTTATGGCAATTGCTGAATAATAATCTTTATCTGCCTATTGCAAAATGTTAACTGCAAATTTATGAGTGAGTCGCCTAAAGCGATATAAATGTTGCAAGAATTCGTCATTATATTTTTACATAACAATCATTAACATAATTATTAGGCTATTAAACGAAAAATAAATTCATGTATTTCGCGAGCTATTAGCAGTGCATCTTGAGAACGTGAATAGCACATAATTGATATGCATACAAAGAAAAAGACGAATATAAAATATTCTGCGTACACGTGAACGCGTTATAAGCTGCGTGCACATCGCTAGCAATCAGTGATAAAGTTAAAATGGAATTTCTAAACAGAAATGTTTTAAATTCAAGAACATTCAAATACAATACGTGGAATACATTAATAATAAGCAATGCAAATTGAAAAAAAAAATTGATTATATCTATTATAACTATCGATTATATCATTACTTAAAACTATCTAAAAGTTATTTGAATTTATATTAAAGTTATTTAAAGTATTTTTAGTTTTTCAAAGTTATTTTATTTTAAAGTTACTTCAATTTGTTTAAATTATTAGAATACCTAACTTATTATCGCATATCTCGTTGATTATTTCATTGTCTGATTTTATTTGAAGGTATGAAGCATTATAATGCAGCGTTATTGGTGTATTCTTCTAGATCATCCAATCAGATCTTTAGATCTAGAAGAATACACAATAGCAGCGAGTACTTTTAACCGTTACATCCACTGAATACACTCAATGTTGACCAATACAGTTAATGTACACCGATTCAAGCTGGCAAAAAACTTTTAGATCTAATTTAATATTGTAGATAACAATATGGCATTTGTCTCTATTATTGTAAACATACTTGTTTTATATTATCGAAATCTGAAATTATTGAGATTATCCACAGATTTTGACAGATACAATACACATATATATTTGCTAAATTTAATTATGTTTGGGTACTGCTTAATAAGCGAACTCATTTACTTTAGAAGTAACAATTTACGATGAGTGTATTATTTGAGTACTGATGTGCACGCGGCTTTACTCACGCATGGAGTGTATTTCGAAATGGTGCACTCGTGCATTCGGAATAAATTTGCACGCGATTGCCTGAGCACGTTTGTTATGCGTAAGATATAAATACCTGACGATCAATTTGACATGGGTGCTAAAAACTTTAATCCCAAGGGCTTTAATGCCAAGGACCGTTATTATAAAGAAGCGAAAGAATTTTGGGCGATGGAAAGGTAAAATGCTTTGTCGAAGTTTACTTAAGAAAATTAAATTAAGATTTATATGATAAAATATAGACGAGATATATATTGAGATATTGAAGTGTTATTGTGATTGTAAAAGATATCCTACAACTACCGTAAATAAATTTAATAGCGTATTCTGTAAATTAAATGAAAATTCCATTATGTCAAAAATGTCGAGATTGCAATAGTTTTATAAGTATAAAATTTATAAGCAATCAAAATTAGAGCTAGTGATTCTGCATTCAGGATAAGCGCGGTTATATGTACCGATATACGTATTTCATCTATCGATTTTCTGAAACGATATTAATTCTTTTTATTCAGTTGACGAGTATAAAGAAACTTTAAAGGCGATCATTTTCTACAAATAATAAAATAATATCCACCTCATGCAATAATTCATGATTCAACTTATAAATGTATCAAAGTTGATATTTATTTATCGAAGCAGATATTCATTCGAAACGAGTGTCGTAGCGATAGGAAACGAGAATTATAAATTATCGTTTTATCGTATATTTCCAAACGATAAAATTGTTTCACTAACGATTCATAAATTCGAACATATCTCACTTCGAATCATTTACTAATCGAAATGCAGTTTGCCTATCACTTTCAATTCGAGAACGCAGAATGCGTAATCGATTAACGTGTTTCAAGAACAGAAAGTTATGACATAGGTACATTGATTGTTAATTAATTGAAACAGAATATTCAAAGTGTATTACTTGACGATTGTTGTTGTGATGCACGCATTGTGTTTATACACGATCGCTATCATTTGAACATGAATAGCAGCGAGCCACTCTTCATGTATCATCATATTGTTCCTCAGAATGCAATCATCCCCTACAAACTAATTATTAATTTATTTAATGAAAACCGCGCTAAATTGTATTTGACATTAATATTATTAATTTGATTTATTTTGTTTAAAATATTTGGTTGTATATTATATGATTCAATTAGTATTCCATCGCGAACATTTTTAAATAAAAGTAATAAACAACTACAGAAGTTTAGCAAAATTAAAATTTAGTAGTAAAAAATAATTAGCTGTGAATTCTACTAGATTTTTTGAACAAATTATTATCAATATCAATTGATTGGTGTAGATACGGTATTTGCATATGAGTAACACAAAATCATTTAAGCAGCAATGATCATTATCTCCTCATAAATATTAATATAAATCGATACTGACTTGTTATTGACAAACAGTTCGCAAACTTATTTACGCGATAATCATTAGTCAATTTTGATCGTTTATATTTCAAAAATTAAATCTCAATATTGATATCGTTATCTCGACATTTAGAATTTTCAATTATAATTAATCTCCCAAATGTCTGATTGTTGAGAAATTACATTTTGCAAATATTTTATAAATAACATACCTATATAATCATAGGGTAGGTACCTATTTCTTATGTATTTTTTCATCAACAATTTCAAGTCCATTTCTTCAGTTTCTTCGAATTATACAGAACCGAACGAGAAAGAACTAACACATTTAACCGAGTTCGCGCAAAACTTTGCAACACCAGAACTACTAAATTTAATAAGTTTACGCTCTAATTACCGGTGTCACCGAGCACTCAAAAAGCTGCCGAAGATTTTATGTTCCGCCCGGAGAGCGCATGCATTGCACCGCGTGCGGTAAGAGAGAGTATAACGTAATTCGCGCGAATGTAACGCGCGGTTTTCCATGGTCGAGCGATCACCGTTTTTCTGATCTGCGCGCGAACTCCCCGCGGGCTCCGATCGACTCGGGACAACGGTGTTTGTATGTCGAATAAAAAGAGAGTCGGAGCAACCGCGATGATAATGCAACAATCTGTCATACATCATCGATCGGTTGACACGTGGTATTCTAACTAAAGCGCACCGCTCTAACAGCGATTTACGATATCAGCTCGCTCACTGGTTGATTTGATTTGGTTTTGATGTTCCGCTCGAGTGTTTACGCAATTAATCATCCTTATTACAATGCAGAAAATCCTTCGATTGAAATTGGGTAATCGAATTGACTGAACGCGCGCTTTCGCTCGCACATGTATTATTCGCACCGCTTATTGTCAGGAATCATTACACTAGAAAAAAAGTTTACTGAATTTTATTAAATATTTGTTTGAGTAGTACTAGTATCGTATTTTTTCGTCACCTTGATATCTAATCAATATTAAATATCCTTGTATTAAAAAGGTATGCTTGATCTTTTATATATATGTAAATGAAGATCTTTTATTAAAGAAGTTTTTAAATATTTATATGAACAACGAATATGAAAATAACGACAAAAAATTATTAAAAATTGAAAGTAAAATTACACAAATTATAACAATATTTTTAAAAATTCTAGATCTATATTGAAAAATAAATTACTGAATTTTATTAAATATTTGTTTGAATAGTAGAGGAGAAAGTGGTATTATGGCCAGTGTATATATTGTGGCCTCCCTTAATATCTCCGCTATTATATAGCGAATCCTAATAATTACTTATGGAAGCCGCCGTTACACCATGACGCTAATGTTACCAGTACTCAATAGCCAGCACTTATTATAACGCATTTTTATTTTCAAGTATTTCGAAACGTTTTTGAGGTACACTTCAGCATTTAATTATACCTACTTCCTCATTTTACTTAAACTTGAGCATATTATCACATGAATATATAAATATATGTACGGAGAGAATTTTCTTTTAAAATTTACCCTGAAAATATGGTAGTTGTGGTAGAATACAATATTTTAAAGATTTTTACCATGCACTTCAGTAAAATTAGTCAAACTTATTTTATATTTTATTGTAGTTTTATTAATGAATGAGAGAGATTTACATTAAAAAATTCTTCAAAGTACAATGTTGTTCCACAACTATCATATTTTCAGGATAAACTCTAAGAAAAAATGCTCTCCGTATATTTTTGAGTGTGTTATTTGCTATTTAACATTTTATTTGACTGCATATATTTTGAGTTATGCAAATTTAAACAATACCATGGCATTTTGCTAATGTGGCCTTCTATGGATATTGATTACTCTTGACCTCTTTTTTGAGGTTTTCATATTAAAATAATTATTTGATAATCGATTGTAGCTCTACTGTTAATCTATAGTTGATATTACGTGTACTATTTTTAGTACTGAGATTTTTAGTACTGAGCAGCTTATATGCAGAAGTTATGTGAATGTATATACATTCATTTGCATACATTTTAAAATGGTGTACTTTTCAGTTAATTTTGTAACCAAATATTGTTTTCTAAACAAACCTAATATTTTAAGACTATTTTTATGGAAGGCCACATTACCACCCATTATTTTTTTCGTCGAGTCATTATGCAATGTCACCACATTTTTATTAATAGTATCCTAAGTAATAAATATTTCGTAACTTTGAGTCCAGAATTCAACAACATTTGAATGAATGTAATTGTCAAGTTTTCAACTTAAATATTGATTATTAACAAAGTTATTGTGTAAAATGTAACTGGGGTGCCATAATACCACCTTCTCCTCTACTAATGAAGTATTTACTAAATGTAAACATATTTTGAATTAAAATAAAAAAGTCATACTTAACATTACAAATATTTTAACTGAATCAACTTGGGAGAAAAATAAATCATATTAAACATGTTAGCTTTTTTAAAGTGATTTACTATTTGTGTCTAATAACGATTAATGCCATACAGTTAATAAATCGTTGAATTCCGTATTACTTCGTCATAATTTCTTAAGGATTAATGTCTACGTTTCCCGACCTTCAGATGAATGATAAATACTGATACGAAATAAAAGATTAAATTGTTGCGCGTTCTGACACGTGCAAGGCGATTGCAGTGAGAGAAAAATAACCTAATCTCGAATATCAATTACGCTATTTAAATCTGCATAATTCAAAATATGAAAAAACAAATTTACATTGCGGGATGATTGGAATAATTGTGCGGAATACAAATAATAAGATAAAAAATATTCACAAGAATGAATTAAGCTAACGCTAGTGTACAGTTCATAGGTATATCGCGTTATCTCAAGCGTGGAAATAACTAACGATTGACACATCTACATCACTCGATGAATTAATTGATTCGTTAATCAACACGGCAATTTATTGCAATCTCAATTTTCCAATTTTCCTAATTGATCACGTATGCACATTGAAATATGACTTAATAAGATAAAATACGAGGACTTTGTGGAAAAAATGAATCTATTAGTCAAGTTTCCTGAGAAATCGATTGCAGTAAATTGTCGCAGCCGGATTGTCCGCAAATATTATCGGCGTGATCTTTTAATTATAAGTAGTTGGGTTCGATAGGGAATTGTTGCAAAAAAGAAAAGAATTTATGTGATTAGTTATAATGAATAATATGATTATTACAGTGCAATTATTAATAGAATAGAAGCAAAACTACACTGGAAAAAAATATAGTCAATTTTAACAAATATTTAGTTCAATACTATCAACGAAATATTTATTAAATATAAAGATATATTCATTTGATACAAGAAATATTAATTTAATTTAACAATTATTCTTTTTACTGAACAAATATTCATTTACTGTAAGTAAATGTTTAGTTGACAGTATTGAACTAAATATTTATTAAAATTGACTATATTTTTTTTTCAGTATATGTATTTCTGTTAATAATTAAAGCAAATTAAGTTGCATGTGTGTAAAATTACGATTGATCGTTCAAATGCGCATGTAAATTTTTTATCTAATAAAATGCTAATATATAATTTTCAAATGTGTTCTTGGAATCTGTTTTCAAGTATCTTATATAATTTTCAATATTTAATATTTAATATTTAAATTAATGCTAAGATGCATATTATTGCCGGTTTTGCGACGCTGGTTATACTTTTAATGCGTCAATTAAATTTTAATTAATGTTACACTTTTGTATATTATTGCCTCATTATATTAAACATGTAATACGCATAATTCAATTTAAAGGAAGTAATCAATGACGAGAGTTGGAAAAAGATCTGTATATAGAGAATTACTCATATTTGCGTTTTAATTGTAGTGTTACATAGAAACGTAAATAAAATTACATCACTTATTATAAATATATTTTTGATATAGTTAGATCAAATAAATAGATAAAATAGTTAGATGAATAGATTTTGATCGTTAATTTTATTCGTTTGTCAACAATCGCATTCAATAACAATGAACTCGTTCGCTAAACCATCGTAAAAGCGATCCTCAAGGGAATTCGCGCGGTTAGAACGCGGTTAGGTCAATTCCCAATCCGACGCGCCCATTCACGAACAAAGAGGGCTTCGAAATGCGAGCGATGGGCTGTAAACTCGTAAACGGTAGTTCGCAACCGGAAGTGATGCTGTTGGATAAGTGGCAGTTATCGATAGCCCGTAGTTAACGCGTATACCTCCGCGTCAGCGGAGAGGAGGAGGCAAACCCCAAAGGAAACAAATACTGTCGAACGGCAAGTCGAGGTATCACCCACGCAAATAACAAGGCGGACGTCGAGGCTGTAAAAATTTTACAACCCTTGTCAGATTCTTTTTATTTCGAGTCTTTCGTCCCGCGCCGCTTTCTCCTCGCAGATCGCGTCAGATTTTGATTCTTCACTTGTAAGAATTGAAACTCTTTATGTCTCAATAACCGCAGAATAGTTTTCTAGGTAATGATGATATATAGCGTTATTTCTAAATTATATAATAAATGAAACTTTAATCAAATTTAATTTGCAATTGAATTGTAAATCTTTAAATGTTTTTTTCGGGTATGGTGTACCCGACTTTTTTCCAATGCTTTTCCATTACTTTTTCTATTACTTACAACTTTTTTATTTAATAATAATACGTATATTTGCTTAATACTGTTACGTTCCTTAATGTCTGGCGTTTCAATTGAAAAAAATTTTACGCTATATTCATTTTTATGTTATAAGTAACTGAATTGGGAATGCTCAAGTATGTTGTTTCTGTAATGTATACTGAGAGAAAAGGTTGCTGTTTGAAAAAAATAGTTGATTCAACTAAATGCAGCGGTCATGGGATGGATGTCAAGCAATATTTGTTAATTTAAATAAAAAACATGTTTTAAATTACAAGATTTTGTTGACATGACTCCCGTATATTTAAATCTAAAAATATATAAATACTTTATTGAATTAAATAATATTATCGCTACGAATTGAACGCATTTAGTCAAGTTAACTTGTTTTTCTCAGTGTAGCTCTTAAGGATTAAAATTATAGATTGCTTGATTTTAAACAAAAGAAGATATCATTCTCGATAAAGTAAAGATATAAGTGAGATCGTGTATTATAAGATTTTGATTCAGTTTACCCAGCCAGTGTTTATCCTTCGCGTTTATTTTATTTGCTTGTAAAATATAATAAAAGATTATCCGTTATGTTAGCATTGCCTCGACAAATCGATATGTCGCGGCGTTTTTCCGCAGATACGGATTTTTCATACGCGCGATCGTTCTTTTTGATGCCGATCGTTGCCGTCATTAAGTCTTGGAATGAGCAGCCCTGCGGATAATTAAAGAGATTTGCAACGGTCGTTTTTGCGATACCACAAATAATTGCATATGGCGTGAGAGAGTCGCGACACGATCGAGCGACTCTGGAGAGAACAAGATTTCGAAATGACGGAAACGGTAGATTAACCACGAGTAAAACGCTTGAGATAACGCGTCCGCGATTGCGTTATGAGTACATGCGCGCGATGTGCGTTTCCTCATCCAATTAATTACCGCCAATAATTTGATACGCGTCGCGAATCGTCATGTATAAGATTTTTGAAGAACTATTGCGACATTGGCAACGATAGTTCATTAGCCGTTGCGTCAATTTTCGATTATGCTTTGCGTCAAACACTTGTACTCTGAAACGAACACGGTTTTAACTCTAAAACCTATTCTACAATTGCGTAAGCGTAGTTGTAAGTAATTGTAATTGTAAAATTGACAAATCACAGTCGAGTATGAGAATATTCGATTGTGGATTAATCAATTCTTACAACTATACGAGTACCGCTTACACAATAATTGCAAAATAGGCTTTATGTGAAGCTAAATAAAAATATTTTTGCGCGATTATATATAATTTTGCGAAAATAGTAATATTAAAAATAAATCAGTAGAATCATACAAAACAATAATGAAAAATCGATAATAACAGTCCGTTCATATATAATTTATCTTCATGCAACTACTTTCATCGAGTTTATTACAATTTTTAGATTCATTCTTTAATCCACTTATCAGATTTTATCAGATATGTTTTCTTTCGCCTAACATATGCGGATGATAGAATCTATATGTATATGAAACAGCACGAGAATCTTGATGTATGAATGCAGGCGCGATCTGAGGCGGTTAAAAAGCTATTTATCCGGATCCGCAGCTACTTTATTGCACACGTCAGTATGCAATATCGTAAGTTTTAACTCACGCGCGCAGAACCACACGAGGAGAACTAAACTTCACTCTGATGTTTTTACCTTCGATAACAATTTCCTCCGATATTCGCTACGATGGATGCGGCGGGAGAAAGCGGGGCGCGGCGCGAGTGATTTCCGTTCAGTTCCAGCCGATAATGCGCACCTTACACCGACGCGTATTGGCACGTATTACAGCTGCGAGTTTCGCAGATCGTGAAACGGTAAAGTGTAGAACCGCGCGAGTTGTAGAAATTGCGATGAGGATTGCGCGGAGGACGAAGTGCGGCGGCATGCGGGAATCAACTGTGATGCGCCTCGTCAATAGAGGGTCCGCTCATAATCGCCATTATCGCTTATCCCCTGCGATTATGAGTGATGATAATGCGCGGTGCGGCAACCTCGTGTAATTACACGTACACGAGACGACCGCACGGGGAATACCCCGCAAGCAACGGCAGCGGAATGAATCTAACGCGGATGTCCGCTTTAATAATAGGCGAATAAAATAGCGAGTTCCCCGAAATTTTCATTGAGGGAATGACCGTTCTTTCATTTGAGAAAATGCTGGAGAGTCGATAGTCCTTAATGCATTACAATTTCAATGGAATTACTATTCGTAATATATCTTTTACATGCACATACGCGATTGGATGCAATCATGAAGATCTCTATATCTGCATTCATCTATGGGAATCTATCTGTGAAGAGAAACTTTCGTTCAATAACGGAAATGCACCGAGTTTTGCGTCTCGTGAGAAGAATTGCTTTGCTAAATCGCGTCATGCCAAAACTCGCGACAACAAAGGCAGGGTATTCCACGAAGGACGTGAATTATTAAAATTATCCGAGCGTAACGTACTGACAAGGCCGCGAGAGTATTTCTCACGCGAAAAATCAAAGTCGAAGTCGATGAGCGCGAATGATCCGACCACGAGTGTTCGACGTCACGTTGCGGATAAGATGTGAATGAGCGTTAGCTATTGATAAGAACGCTTGTAATTTTTTAAAAGTGACAAAGTATTGACGTTAAACATATTTGCTATCTGCATTTAACTTTCAATATTAATTAAATGTACGTAAAAAATAGTTTCGCGAATAGAATACTGTTAGGTATCAAAAGGAGCAATCCAACCTCTTAAGTAACTCTTCGTGGTCACACTTCTTAAAAGTTCCGTAATGATCACAATGACTTCAGAAAGCATTTAACTGATTGCCGTATTCACAATTTTCGTTCTACAAAGTCAAAAAAATTGAGTACGCTCTGGGATCATTTTAACCCCAGTGTGACCATAAAGGATTAAGCTAAATAACATTTTGTTATTTTTAATTTTCATAATGTAAATCATGAGTTGTATCAAAATGTAAATCAATTTATTTCTGTGGATAGTTTTAAAGTAAACAACGTTGATATTAACGTATGCATTCAGTAAATAATAAACTAAATTTGAGTCAAATATTTAATACATTTTCTTGAGTTAAATTGTTCAACTCCATTGTTTTAATTAAATTAATATATTGAATAGAAGCAGTGCGACCTATAGAAATAATTAAAAATAACTTAGATTGGATATAATTTGATATTACGAATTTAACAATATACGAAGCGTTTTGATATTCTTCGCTGAAACGTCATCTAACGCTAATAACTTACTTAGCATATAAAAATTTATGGTTTACATCGGGAGAAGAAATCTCTTTGGTCATCTTATTACATATGTACAAATAAGAAAAAGTTACATTCTCTAATTACAACTGCTGTAAAAATTTTATTTATTAATTAAATTATATTTATTAAATTAATTTAACAATTAAAATTATATTAGGGTGTATTAAAAATAATCGCATACTTTTTTTAAGTTATGTATTGGAAAACCAAAGAAATGCTTAACTCCTCTTTAAGTATAGAGTTGCAAGTGCATCTCTCCGGTTGAAACGCCCATAACTGGCATTCAAAATCGAGAGTTCACTGTCATCGGTTTAAAGCAACGCGGCGGCAGGGAGGATCGGTAGGATGCTTTTAGCCGGCACGAGGACAAGTTATTTATTGTTGCTATCTCGGCGTCCTGCGAGAGGGACAGAGCCCACCGGTTCGTGGTAGTGCAGGCACGATCGAGCTCTCAATCCTTCTCTTATTAAAACCTGCCCTCCCTATCAGAACTTATACCAAGCACTACGGCTAAGCGGTACAGTCATTCGTAGAAGTAGCGCGAATTTTCACGCCGGCTTTCAACTTTCGAACGAGAGGAAGAAAATTTAGTCACGCGTATAAATTATACTTTCTCGAGAGAAAAACACGCATAATTTTTGTTATGTTAAATATATCCTTTTTTAAATTCTTGCAATAGCTATGAGAATTTAATTTTCTTATTCGTGCATAAAATAATTGTTTTTCTTTCAAATATCTATAATATGTTAGAGGAGATTATTGAAATAAATATTTTGTTCCGGAAAACGTTTCAATTTTTTTTATGACAAAAGTTTTTAATAAATTGTTTTATTGGAACAAAACTTCTTAAAAGCAAACACATATGAATCATTTTATATAATCTTATTTTCCATTCGAAAACATGTTTAGAGCCTCTGTCAATTTTATTATGTGCCTCTATTAGCGATTCTCACTAATTTGTTTTTATGATAGCAGTCAGAATCTTACATTTTTATTTTTGATTATGTATTATCTAACGAAGTCTTTTGTTATAAAGCTTCAACATAGATATATTGCGATGAGACAAGAAGATTAATATTAGAGGTTGAAGCATGATGTGATAGCATTACGTCATACGTATTATGTAATCATTATTATTGTAATATGCTCGTCAGCAACATGTGTTCGGCGCGTTAATTATCTCAATTAAAAACCAATTTAGATGAGATTTGCTCGAAATTGCTGCGCACCGTTTCGATCGTGTTCTAAACAGCGGAACTCATTTTGATCTCATCACATTGATAGAAATATGCGAGGACACAGTGTACTAAAATTCGATATCAAATCTTATAATTGCTTTTTATTTATATTATGCCTTTTTTCATCCATATTTATCAAAATCATGATTGTGTCATTTTTTATTCAAACTGAACATCTTTTAAACTTCCATTTAATGAGATTTATTTTACATAATGAATTCCGAAAAAAGTGGAAAAGTTCATGAGAATTATGTAATTGGCTTTTGAAGAAGATTATGAGTTGAATAATATTTATTGGATTATAAATCATATAAAAACATATATTTAAAAAAGCAGGTTGAATACCATAAAAAATACGAACGTGCAAGTACCTATACGAGACGTACAAAGTAGTGAAGTGATGAACGACTCTGGACGTGATTTGTACAAACAAGAGCGCTTCGAATACGAGAATAATGTTCCTGGCGCTTTATAACAAGAGACGGAGGAGAATTCGGGTGGGTTAAATGCAAAGACTATACCGCGAGAGCCATTACGCTAATGGGACGATCGAGAACGAAGAGAGAGAGCCGGTCTCTATCAGCGTGCAGGAAGGAACGAGCGGTAAACGAGGACGAGGCGAGATGGCTCGCGCGAGGAGGGAAGAAAGAAAGCACGACTTCGGCATGGAGGACGTGGCGAAGAACGCATTACTCATAATCTCAGGACGAAGGACGAAGAGCTGATCCCGCGAAAAAAGCCACAGCCCAATTATTTCTCTCGATCTTTACCCGATGCTCGGTGGACCACTCTCCGACTTTATCGGAGACCCTCTTATTTGCAATGTTAATCCTTGCGCGGAAGCTCTAACTCCACGAAACATCTCGCGTTTGTATATTCTGAGACGAACCTCTTTTAGTTCTCGAGAAGAAAAGAAAGAATCAAAAGTCGGAATTGAACCTCTACAATCTTTTTTAAACATGCAGTATAAAGTAGATAATAATTATTTTTTAAATGTTAATTAAAAAATCAATTTAAAAATAATCATAACTTTATCAAAAATTTTCAGTTGTGTGTATATTATTTCTATTCCTACATGGAAAGAATAATTTTGCTAAAATATCTAAAAATTTAACTAGATTTGAAAATAATTTCGGTGAATCATCAAGATAATTGTGTAGGAACCTCTAATATAAGCAATGCTGTAATAATTTTAGCCATAACCATAAAGGTTGATTGTCCTCCATAATTATTTTAGTCCAATAAAATTATTTTTGGATTCGTCTTTAGCTAAATTTTGAGATACTTTAGTAAAAACCGTTTTTTCGTATGTGGATAGATGTAATTACTTCGGTATCCGAACGTCTATCTCAAAGCGTCTTAAGAGATTAGATTCAGTTAGATGTCTGATATGTCTCGTTACATTCTAGAATTAGGAAGAGCTTGCGAAAAGAACGTCGATACTCGAATCACAGTCCGGAAGATTTACATTGCCCGACCAACGTAATCAGATTTTTCCTACGGCGAAAAGGAGAGCGTTCCCGTGTTCGTTTTATCGCCTGGACATCCGTCCTCCGAGTAATTGGCGCTCGCTATCATTAACGCTTATTGAGTTGCAATTAAGAGTGTTGTCCCCGCCTTTGCTCTTCCTCCTTCCGCACCTAGCGCGCGTCTCTACGTCGATCTTATTTGTTGTAGAAGAACACGACTCGTCCGCGCAATTATCGTACTTGCTGTCGTTAGCCGGTGATTCGCAGCGCGACCAGAGTCACCAAGGCGAACGTAAGCTAACCGTACAAAACGCGCGATTACTTTATCATCACAACTAATACGCTGCTTTTCCTGCGATGCAGACAGAAGGACGACAAAAGAAAAGCCTTTATAAAAGCGATAACGTGTTAGATCATTGTAAGGAACGAAAGGTTGAGATTTATTAGCGGATTCTTTTTTTTAGCTTATAGTTCTTAGTTCTCTGCAACTTTCGTACTTATTCTTTTCAGGCATTGTTATAACTGCATTTTATCTTTTATCATACTGTTATGTTTACTTGCGGCTTAGCCTTTGTTGTAGAATCGATGAAAGTATCGCCAGAAAAATGTTACTTCTAGCTGTACGTGATTATATCATTATTTACATCGTTACTTATATGGATCCGCAATTTTCTACTCTGTTGCCGACGGTAAAAGCGTTAGTCCGTAGATTGACTGCCGTCGGCAGCTATGTTGCGATTCCTCATGAGTAACTAAGTGATTCGCATACGCGTGTTTATTGAGGATTTTTCAATTAAATGCTGCATCAGGAAGAAATAATTGGCACCCTTTTAATTGCGGATAAAATTGTTAATAAACCGTTAATTAAATTACTTACAATCTTAGGAAACAATAAAATGAGAAACGCATCTTACATACAAATTACAATACATTTTAAAATCGAGCCAAGGAACTGTTCGCAAATGAAAAAATGGTAGATAAATAGGTTGCTTAATAGCAACAACTTTGCGTATAAATGTTCGTTAAACAATGAAGAGTCCATATATCTACTACACTTACATGCCCACCCACGTACCATGTTAAAAAAAACAAATATCAGATATATCTTTCATTAAGTATAGTCACGAAGAAATGCAGTTAGAGAATTTAGAGAAACACAGTTGAAGATCTAATCAGTCCATTATGTTCGCGCAGTTCTTTAACAAATAATATGCATCTAAATTGCAAAGTAACCCAAGATACGAATACGGAATTACGGACGGGATCCAAAGAATTACTTGTACAAAAGCAATTACGCCGTATTGAATGCCCGTCCTAAATTCACTGTTGCGGAAGGTAATTTTGTGATTATTTCCTCTCGATTAAATCTTGTATTCACATGGCATGATCTCGTATAGCCGTGTAGCATACCGCGGCGCGATATACCGCCTCCTCATGCGTAATTAAGTTGCGCCGATTACCATCTAAGGTTACGAATAATTGTTTAATTATCCGTACGTGATTAAACATCACGTACGCGCGATGTGCAGCATAATCGCAAATTGTTCCTCATTTCTCCCGCGAAATTAATTAAGTCGCGGCGAGCGCGTTCCGCGCGCGGCGTTCGGCACAATTCTCTAATTACTCCCTCGTAATGAAACGTCGTACGCCGAACGCTGACGTGGGATGCACCTCGCGGAAAATTTATTTCTGACGAAGGCTGATTCCAGGAAACGTAACTGCAGACGCGATTGAACGCACTCAATTAAAGCTACTGAATTATTCTATTCGCTTTTTGGATAAAGATAAAAAATTGAACGCAAAATTACAAATCTCGCACTAATCATATGAAGGAAAAATTGAATCCCGGTAAAATGTATGAGTTAATTTTTACATCACATGATATTATGAATTATATTGTTCAAATTTAATTACAGAGTATAATATATCTTACGTTTTGGTTTTTTCATATTTTATGATTTTTATAACTGACTTTCATATGTCCTTTCTATTTGTATTTATATTATTTTTTTACATTAAGAATCCTTTGTTCTTGTTAATTTTATTAGCGCTATTAGCACACTTAAAATCCTATAAAAAATTTAGTTTTAATTCATTATAACATATAATGTTACTTATAATGTGGTGAATAAAACAAATGTCATAGACACAAGGCTCAATAATGAATAGTTTTTAAGCTATGACAAGTTTTATCAAAAGTATAAAACTTGTGCTTACAGAATACCTTTGGTATACCATAGTTTAAAAACTATCCATTATTAAATCTTGTGTCTATAACTTTTTCTGTTTACCATATTATAAACTATATTATGCGAAAAATTAACTTTCTCAATTTTTCATATATTTAGTGCCAAGTCCTTTAATATACGTACTAATGTAAGACAAAGATATTGCTCAAGGTTATCGTTCTTTCTTTTGACTGCAATTATGTGATTAAATCAGCGTCGGTGACGTAATAACACAAGATACAACTAATGTTGAGATTTCTTTACGTGTAGCCCACCCAGAACGGCCCTTTAAGCCATTTGTCATCATCAGTCACGTATTTGTACGTTTTCATAAGCTATGGGAAACGGTAACTTTATAAATCCTTCATATCAAACACATTTCTAATCAAGTACACGTACATGAAAATTGAGTTTAATCGTATTTAAACGCTCGTGGACCGATTCAAACTGCCTCACTCGATCGCTATTACAACGCTATTATTCCAACATTCTGCCGACTGTGGCAGCTGGGTCATTATGATTATTTATATGCAAATGAGAAGCATCGAAGGAGAGAGAGAGAGAGAGAGAGAGAGAGAGAGAGAGAGAGAGAGAGAGAGAGAGAAAGAGAAGAAGATTCTTCCTGGAGGCAACGACGGTAAGTCGGAGTCGTTCAATCCGACATCGCCGTCGTCGTCGACGACGACGGAGACGTCTGTGAGCCGCGCGAGAGCCAGGGTTAAGCAAATAAAATCCAATTAAGGCGGAGAGCCTGCCCTCAGGCCCGGAAGGAAAGTCCTGATTGTAATGGAGCCTGTCGGCGGGCTAGTGCTCCATTACGCGCGATACCTTGTTATAAACGCAGTCAAATTAAACCCGCTGCCGCCGCCGCGACGTGACGGACGTTTATTGCAGGCAAGAAATCCCGAATAATCGCGCGGCCGGATCGTAAATCAGCGGGACGTGAATGCCGGACTCTCGTCGTCGCGTTTGTTGCTTCGATCAACGCAACAAAGTGGTTCCCTCGACCTCTTTGTTTCTCCTCCTTCGCGAGCCGAGCTGGAGTGGCGAGGCGAGGAGGCGTTTGTCGCGGGGAACGCGATGATTAATCGAGTTTTTATCGATGAAAACTTCCGACGCTCGATCCCGTACGTAACTATGTAATAACGTCGACGTCGTGCTCCTTCCACGTCACCCAGGCCTTCGCCTTTATAGAGACGTAATAGGGTTGTATCTCTGGGATCGGGTCGTTCATCAACGCTGACGCGTCACGCACGCACAAACGCGTAGCGATCGAATCGCTTACGCATCGTCAAAGTCGTTTAACCCTTTCAACATTGTTAGCATTGGTAATCGGCTACATGACGATAGGTCTATTCCGATTGCGATGACCGGCGCTTGAAGCCGTTATACGCTCTGTTAATTCGCGAAACACGAAGAAAGTATACCGTATCGCGAGAAAAGTATTTATATGTACTGCTTTGTATTTTACGTTACATTGGAAAAATTTTTTGACACTTTCGAAAAGCTGCTTGCTTTTTGTGAAATAAAAAAATGCCGGATATTAGGCAGTGGTCTAATGGTTGCTTTTATCTCCGACGTAACGTTTCATTAAAGAATGACTCGTGGAAAGAAAAAAGTTGGAAGTATGTAAAAGACGTATTTCCCTAAATAAAAGACATATTTGTCTATTGGCTTTCAATTACGCAGATAATTACGCGTGGAACTCTGTTTGGAGCGAAAATGTTCACGTACATTCGTATAGAGTGTAATTATTTGTAATCATTTTTGTTCGAAAGTAGTTTGACATTTTCAACATCATTGCGACATGAATTATGAAATTTATGAAAAAGATGAAAATGATCATAGAAGTTTGACAGAATATATCATCAAATTTTTCTTATAATAATCCACGATTATACGAAAGAAATATTTTACATTCTGAGGAAGCAAATTTAATTACACGACCGTTTCCGTTTCTCATCACGTAAAACACTCGTACTAGGAAAATTAATTTCGATATATTAATTAGTGAGGCGAGCAGTAATACTAAAACATTTATGACAAGTACTTTCCATATCAATATTACTTACATTTCTCGATTAAAAAGTTACACGTGAACGGCTCGGAAGCGAGGCAAAGTGTCATTTCGAGAATTTCGAAGCGATATATGTCAGACGCATGTTATATCCGACCACATATTTTGTACAAAAAAAAAAAATCACTTGCCCAGCACTTAAATCATTCTCGTTTCATCGTTTCATGTATCCTGAACGTCGGGAAACTGACCTTGGTGCGTCGACAGGTTTACTTCGAGTGATGTCCCCTCGTTCTCCTTCAAAACTCCGCCTTTCGACTTCGGGCTTGCTCCCGCGGGATTCCCCTGACACCTCTCGCACCTTATCTGCTCCTCACGTCCGTTTAACGAGGGATCACCCGCGTAGCCGATCGGTCCCCCCCGTGTACCTGCCTGCTCCTCGGGCGAGAACTCGCGTACCCCGTATATGCGTACCGAAACCAAGAAGGGCCGGGAAGAGGGGGAAGGGATGAGACAGGGGGAGAGGGAGAGATATGCCGGAGGAGAGAAATAAGAAGAAAAATCGCGGTCTCGTTCGTTCGCGCCGCGTCGCGTCGTCGTTTCTTAGGCCGGGAACGAGCGAGAGGCGTACGCCGCGGCTGCGCGAACCGGTGTGTGGGGCCGTTTCCACTGGCCGGGACGGAAGAGCTGCGAGAGGCAATTCCTTTCCCCACCGAGAGTACTTTCGAATGGTGCGCGCGGCTGTTTGCCGTCTTGGTGGAGACGGCTTGGTCGTGTCCGGCTTCTCTGGTCGAGCCGGGATCCGCCCTCGTCGGTCGATCCGCCTCGAACACGGAACGCCCGCCAATGGAGGAGTCCGGTAAAACCGCCAATCCAAAACGGTTTCGCGTTCTCTTCGCTTCTTTTGCCGTGGAAGATGAGAGACCCGGCAAGGAGCGGAAAAAGAAAGAGAGAAAGAGAGAGAGAGAGACCGATGGAGAGGCAGAATGATGCGATTCCATAGAGTGTACAGAGCATCAGCGCGCAATTGCGCGTAAGAGGGAGATGCAGGGCGAAGGGTGGAACACATCGGTACTTAAAATGGCAACTCGGGTGCCTTGACAAGCAAGGTAGTTCTTGTGATTTTATGAGAGATAGCGATCGCGCTGGTAACCATGTTAGACGTGATAAGAATGCTCGTGGATATGGAAGTATAGAAGGAGATTAGAGCGGACAATATGAGTGACACGATAAAGGAGATGAGATTTTACGAGCTACTGAATTGTCTGCCATGTATATTCGTTCTGCAGATAGGACTGTTAAAGATAAGATACATTTGTATAATCGCTTCTTGAGCTAGCCAGTAACGTTTAAGTCATTTTATAAAACAGTGAGTGTGTGGGTTATCTATAACGTCATTTGTCATACGACTTTTCAATATCAGTTATCGATATCAGATATCTCAGCGATTTAATCTCAAATTAAATTACTGTTGAAACAAGATTCCTTACAAATCAAAGACTAAGTAATGCTTTGCAATATATTCAAAATAAATAAAAAAAAAAAAAAATTTTTACATACTTTTATTTAGAAATAATTATGATTTTTAACCTTTCGAAGCTGATGATGAATTTATTGGACCTACTTAATTAGTACCTACTTACCTACTTATACATAAATCTTATATCAAACTCTTTATAAAAAATGTTAATTCAATTTTCTTTATATCACATCTGAAAATTTGAATTATTTTTATTAAAATCTACTTACACAAAGAGAAAAATTTGAATAAATATTTGCTTGAATAGTGTCCCACACACAGTTGAATATTTAATTGAATACTAAATGTAAACATGTATAGGTATACATATTTATTTATTTGATATAAGAATTAGTAATTTGATTTAACTGTTATATTTATCTATTTAACAAATATTTAGTTTACGGAAATATTATATTAGTACTATTCAAACAGTTATTTATTGAAATTTAGTACATTTTTCTCTCATAGAAACGCGAGTCCTATAATGATATAGACGTAAGTAATTATTCTTTTTTATATGAGTTATGTCATTTTTTAAAATTTAATTAGTGCCGTTTAATTAATAGAAATTAAATGGGTCTTACAAACTCAGCATCTGTAATGTTGGCGTCAGCTCTGGAAGGTTAATTAATTATCGAAGAATTTATATATATATATATATATTAAGAAAGATAACATAATACAAACTAACAGAGTACAAACTAAATATTTGGTATTAAAGATCATCTATTATAGTCAAGATCTGACCATAACCAGAGAGAGAGAGAGAGAGAGGTCCAATATTTTCCGTCAAAACCATTAAGTAAAGATATGTTTTATCTTGCTCTGCAGTAATACGAGAAATATATTCAAAAGAAATATATTCAAAGGTATATGCTATCTCGCTTTACAGACTAAAGTAAAGACGAAAAATGTTGGACCAATATATTATAGATTGCCATCTCATACAAAAAAAAAACTCTAATTAGAAGATCTTTACTTTGTATGTAATGATATACAAATATATGCTATTTTATTGGAAACATAGCATGGGCAATTCATACTTTCTAAAACTCTTAGGTCCATTTTCACAATATATTGTTACCTAAAAATTAAAGATTACGAAGACATTCATCAATGAAATTTTTTCATAAATTTTTTGATAATTTTCTTTAGCCTTTAGGTAATCATATATTGTGAAAAAGGGCCTCAGAGTGAATTATCACTCTGTAATCTCACTCATAAAGATTATCGATAAAGAAAATCGAACCACTCTTTTTCAAGACTGATTGAATTTTCACTCTTTAAAATGAGATTCCATTCCTACATCACAAAGAATTTAGAAAGTATAAATTTATATATCTTAAGGGTGCGAAGGAGCAGAAATAAGAAGCTGGAGAGAGTCTAGACACGTATCTCACGTTACACATACATATATACGCAACATCTGTGCATTAGCAAACAATCTGAACGAGAAGTAAGGCAGTTTTATTGAGAATATTATTCATCTTCGTGATAGACACTTTATTAAATAATCTTAATGATCTGTAAACGTTGTACCTTCTCTGGACCAACACGCGGTAATCCGTACGTACACCACGTTGATAAGGAGTTCGATAAAAATTCATACAGAAATTCGCGTGTACCGGACTGTCCGTTACATCATTCTCCTATCTGGAGCGGAAGAACGCGGGGAGGAATGCAACGTCGGATGCGATGCTCTCTTTCTCTGCGCATCCCTCGTTCTCGGCAAGATTGAAATCGGATAGATCGACAATGTACTAAATTGGCGAGCGTTGGGGCTTAAGTACTGAAATTCCTCGACGGTAACGAGCGACGGGGCCCGACGGCGCGGCCGCACCGATTGATAAACGATACGGACGCGGTCCGCGCCGTGATTTTTTTTTACCATGCGAAAGAGGCAGAGAGTTATAAACGAGCCTGCCACGTTCGTGTGGATCCGTTAACGCGATGCTTCGGCAAGGAAGCCGGGGAAAGGAAGGAAGAAGAATCGGTGAGAAACTCGGGCCGCCGTCGAAACTGCCGATCATCGACACGTCCCGCTCGCTCGCGGATGCTTCATTAGCCACGCCTCGGCCCGGCGAACGCGCACTCGGTTAAGCTGATTTATCGCAGAAAATCCAGTTAGCGGGAATTCGTTCTCGTGCCGTGTAGTGTATACGTAGCACCGCCACTATACGCAAGTCCTCCCAGGTGCAAGCAATTTTTTTTTCCTTCATTTTTTATCCGCGATCTCGAGATTTCAGAATGAATCTCGCAAACCCTGGCCCGGTGAGGAGATTCCATCTCAACAGATATTGCGTGCAAAGCGATAATTACCCAGTCGACAAAATGTTAACAATTTGCCTACAAATTGCTGGCAAATTCTTTCAAAATATTCAGCAAAATGGCATCAACTGTATCCGTATTAAGTTTGTATTTTGCCGACAAAGCTTACTGATACTTATATGATTAAATTCATTATGTCAAATTATGCCCAATTTGAGTTATTTGAATCACTTATAGGTCGCCACTATTCTTATCCAATATGCGGTTAATTTGACTAAAACAGAGTTAATTTAGCAATTTAACTCAAGAAAATTTATTAAATTTGACTCAAATTTAGTTTATTATTTACTAAATGCAAACATTAATATGGGCGATGTTACTTGAAACTAATTACAGATTAATTTATATTTTAACACACATAGAAGTTAAAAATAACAAAACGTTATTTAATTGAAGGGATTGGATTATCATTGCTCCTTTTATATTTAACAGTGTAATGTGAGAGCAAATTATTGACAAATACCGAGTAAAGTTTTAATTGGTTTTGGCTTTGGTTCTTGCCGTCAATTTGTCAGATTGTCAACAAGCTTTCCACGAATTTATCGACAATTTGTTGTCATGTTTTATCAGCGAATTTCGTTGTATATTTGTCATTAATATACCAACATTAAATATAACAGAATTCACATCAAACTTCCTGCCTTTTTGTTGATAAAATTTGTAGCAAGCATTTGACAAAATTTATTTTTACTTTCAACAGACTCGGTTAACTGGGTACGAAACGATACTGCTTTACATATCTCTTCGTTCTGGTAGCCGGAAATTTTAATTGATAATCATTATAGTTAGTTGAAATCGTACAGATCATTCCACTGAGCGTTTCAGCGTTAACATTGTTCGTCGTTACGCAGTGCAACGTTAAACGTGCACGACCAATCAGCGATTAGAGGCGTACGGGCGATATCGATGATGTGGCGAAATAAGTAGCTCTCGAGGGGATCATCGACCGTTCATGTCTCGATAATTACGACTACCCCATGCCGTGAGCTTATCTTCGGGGTCCCGACGCCCCTTGTACCCTCGCCCCGCCGCACTCGCGGGGGCCCCGTCGCTTATCCTCCGGGGCCCGTCTGTATCTGATCTCGATGATCGATTGCCGCTACCGACTCTCGAAATTACATACGCTTGAACCGCGGCTACAAATAATTATCCTCGCGCTACTTTCGATCCCGCCCGCGCGCGATTTTCTAACCGCCCCAAGGATTGCTATACGCACTCACGGCTATCTCTCAATCGCTTGTTGTAAATAATAAATTATCGGTGACGTATACTGCCAGTAAACATGTAAATTAAGGCGGGTGACGCATGCCGAAGCTGTAATTTTACCGATCGCTTTTCATCCGGGGCGCATCGAGCGTCGCTTTCTTTATACGCTCCGGATTTACGTAATTTCTTAATCCTACGCGCCAGGTGCTTCTTAATTCTATGCCCTGCTCAGGAAATTATTGTATTTAACGCACGCGCAAACAGGCATCGAGCCTGCGTTCAAATTATTATTATATTAGATTTATAGAGAAAGGAAAGGGATCGATTATTCTAATATTTTACATGAATTATTTCCTCGTGTAAAATTATTTTCGTAGATTCTCAACACATTGATTACTCATTGTATATTAAACGCAAATAGAAAAATCAAATCATTAATTAAAACTGTTAATTTTTATTTAAATACGTATGCTTAGTCGATGTTCTAAAGTTTCTTTAACTTCGAAGTTCGAAAACACGCTATATTATTATGTAGATATTATAAAATAAATAGGTTGTAAAACGTTCTTCTTAAAGTTAAAAACTCTGCTTTTATCTTTGATGATTTTTATATGACGGTAGTCAATAAAGAACGCACCAACAGTGATAGAAAAAATTATATTACAGGAAATTACATTAATGCCTTTCGATACAACTCTACGACATAATTAACTGATACTTATTTCAAAAATACTGCGCATTTACTAAATTACACACGGTAAAAGACTGTGATAAGACACATGCATGTCGTTACGGAGATAAAAGCGGTCATCGCGTCTGATGAAGCTGCAGTACGTCGAACCTTATACCATAATTGCAAGCCGAGGAAAACTTCGTCGCTTATATCGAATACCGTTAAATGCTACCGTATCCCTCCTTCCTCATTCCAACTTTTTATCTTACGGGAGAGAGATGTGATTATTTCATAGATTAAACGGTGGCAATCGCTCATTTTTTCGATCCTTAGAATTCTACGTTACTTCGAAATCCGGATTTGGAGTCTCACGGATGTTGATTCCATCGTCGATCGATCGAGAGATCATGATCGCGGCAAGTAACTAGCCGCGTCGCCCGTCCATTGTGATCTCGTTCACCACAATGTTGTCTCGCCGCCGCTCTCTCTTCTCGCTGCACGACAATTGTTAAGGAAAACGATTGCGTCACGATGATGTCATTAGCCGTGGCTATACGCTCCCTACGGCGCTACCCCATTACGCCGAATCATTGGATGAGATCAAAGAGACCCAATTGAGGGAGGAGGGCAGGGGGCCAGCTGGGCCTGGTAACGTCGTCGATCAGGAATCGATCGTGCGCACCGCTTTCGAGGTGTAAGAGTTAATTCGAGGACCTCCGGCTACGTATAATAGTATGCGCTCGCCGATATCCGCTGACCTTTATGAGCTAGTGCTTAATTAAATGAGGCTTTTTATGCACTCGGTACCCAAATTCATGCGAACCTCGTCTCCTTTCAATTCGTTATTATAATATCGCCGCACGGTGGGATAGATCGCCGAAAAAGTGACCAAAAGTCAAAGATGTATTACATTATTACAAAAAGCTGTATTTATAAGTTTTTCGGGTCGTTGAACACGATTCTGATATCAGAAATAAAATTTTTTTAATGGCGAATCCAATATGGCGGATTTCAATGTAAAAAGTTTAATTCTGTTTAAAGTGACATACCATAAGTACCATAAGTAACATGGCATAAAACGCTGTAAGGTGCTACCGTAATGGCCATTCTACAATAAGTCATTAGTCATAAATCAGAAGTTAGAAGCTGGAAATTGACGACTGTGATTGGTCAATTTCCAGCTTTTAACTTCTGATGTATGACTAATGGCTTATTGTAGAATGCGTGTAATGTCTGTGCGCGCGCGGTACGCGATGGCCCTAGAAACGTCTAATGTAGTACTGTCGTGAGATGGATGAATATTCCGCAAAAAGAAATGCTCGCAACTCCCTAATAAGAAGGCGTATGCAAATGAGGTCTCACGTCTCCTTGGTTTTCTTTAAGTGTGCTTTTTAGCAGAGATTTGGAAAAGAGTATCATATATCTGAAACTGCAATAAAATATCTGTTATAATCAATCTAGATATATATATATATATCTAATACTATTTTGCACGCATACAGGCATTTTGAATTTTCTAATTCCGATACCAGAATCATCAGCCATCAAAAAAGACCCTAGCCAACTGTTATGCGTTTTAAACAATATTTTAAACTTAAAATCCGCCATATTGAATCCGCTATTTCACCATTTTTATTTCTGAGATCAGAATCGTGTTCAGCAACCCGAAAAACTTATAAATACAGCTTTCTGTAATAATGTAATACATCTTTGACTTTTGGTCACTTTTTCGATAGTCCATCTTACCACGATGCGCGACATCTGAATTTTACAAACTTTCAGCTTTCAAATTGAAATTTATGAGGGCATATACGAAGTTAAATATATATCTCATACAATCAAATGATACCTTGCTCATGCGAAAATTCAAGGGATCAAAAAAGATGAAACTTTCGAAAGTTTGCACTATAACGAAAATACAGTATAAAACCGTATATTAACTACTTTGTATGCTAATTGCGATGATCAATGGTATTTATATTACATCTTTTAATTATGTACATATGTTACATTTAATAAAAACATCTAAAGAAGTTACAAATTTTAAGACTGTATTAGAGACAATGTGGGTTAATTTATATGAAAACTTATTCAAATTTTATCATTATGAGTTTCAATTACGTTATTATTTTAAGTAAGCCACTTTTTCGGCGATCTATCTCACTGTGCGCCGGTAAGATCATAATTTAGCGAAATATATGTATATACACGAGCAAGCGATAGAGAATTTATTGACCCCGAGGGTTATTCGTGTTCGGCTAACGAGGCTAGAGCTTGTAACTATTTGTTTCTTAGAAAATTATGATTTTTAACAAACGGTACCAGTGATTGGTACCGCGTAAATAAAATCACGCAATACATGCAGCGCAAAATGATTAAGTACGGCTTTGTTTCTTTCTAAATCTGATAATCATTTATATCAGTCGCAAGTATATCACTAGATAATCGTTCATAATGAAATTCAACTAAAAAATCAATGAATTCCTTGGAATTCCTAACCTAGCTAACTTTGCTTTAGTGCATACATTCAATACATATACTATTGAAACTAACGTGTAAATATTTCAATTATATAATACTTAAACTTCTTTTCTTTTTCAGTTGAATTTCACTTAATATTCAGAGATACATTTGAGACTGATATCAGTGATTATCCATCGATTCAGATTTAGAAAGTTAAAATCCCTGAGATTCTAAAACCACCATTGATAGTAGCTTGTGTACAATGTACATTAAAATTGTATAGATAGAACGTTTATCAAAGAACAAGAATTGATGCAACTATGATACCTGATCTTCGATCTTTATGATCGCTTCTTGTGTTCGTTATTTTATTATGCATTGATAATGTTATATTCTGTTACTTATCGTATATTATTGGTTCTATCTTTACACTTCATTACATGTCGATCCACTCTGTACTCGCTCTTGAGAATGTCTTTGATGTCGCGAAGATCCATCGTGATTGTTCCCCGGACTCGTTACGCGCCATCGGGAACATTATTCTCCTTTCTCAATCATCGATCCCCAATCCCTTTTTTCCCTTGGCCACTGTGATTCTTGGGAGCCCGACTGAGACCGACGAAGATATAGATATCGGCTACCAGGCGGCGGAGGCATTGTGCCGCGAAGGCGATGAAAAAGGGAGAAGAGAAATCGGGCAGCAAAAGGAGTCCCGGGAATGACGTGGAAAGTGGTGGAAGAAAGGGGATCATCGATCGGCTCGAACGATCGATAAGCGACCCGGCTAACACTCATTAAGCCCGCTATTGTGCGGTGGCAACATCCGTTTGATTGGTTAATCTTCCCAGCCGACGTCTCGACGCGAAGCCAATGAGACGATGTCTCGATAATTTCCGGATTCTTGCTGTATCTTCTTCTGTATTTTACTCAGGAATGGAACAAAAAAAACTAAAACAAGAAACTTCAAAAGTAAGAAAAACTGAACTAAAGAAGGAGTCTAACAAAATGCGAGCTTGACGACAATAGCATTTTCGAAATTCGTTTGTACCTTGGGAATTTGTGGAATGAAAGTGGAAGAGGCGTAAACATTTTGATTTCAATTTACTAAAAAAATGATTAATATTATAGATGTTATATTTTAAGTAAGAAATATTGTTTTCATTTAGAATTTTAGTAATTAATTATATTTTAGTATTATGTAAGTATCAATTTTACTTAATTTAATTATTTACTATGTACTCAATTCCC
>NW_017256287.1:5319215-5330983 GCF_001594055.1 Mycetomoellerius zeteki | reverse complement strand
TACACTGAGATGCAAAAATATATATATATACAAATGATGAGGCACCAACAATGCTGATCTTATAAAACCAACTAATATGTAGAGAGATAATATATTATCATTGCTTGTTGCTACATATATTGTGCAAAATGTATAATTTTAAAATTCTCAGTTAACACTCGTTTCATAGTAATAATTTCAAATGATATTACTGTTAATTATTCTTTACATTTGTTTTATAAGGGTTTCTCACTTTAAAGTCATTTTTCTTCATTGCGTTCTTTCATTCGATGATTTAATGTTTCCGTAAATTAGACAAGCCGCATTTCCGCCTCGCCTAAGTGCATATCCTGGATTTCTTTCTTGCCAGTTGCACCGCCTAGATTGAAAGGAAGAAGGTTTTAACCTGCGTCTTCCGGTCGACTAGGTAGCGGTCTCGCATGAAAAAGAAAGATATAACCGTACGCTTCCACATCATACTTACAATTAGTATCCATCCGCCAGTTGCGTTGGAAAACATGAGTTTACAGGAAGATGAAAGATCTCGACGAAATTTTATCATTGATCGTGATAACTACATAAAAACTTAAGAATCGCAGCTGTATTCTCGACATTGCAAAGACATTTTATATTATACAGAATAAAAATTAAATTAAACTGGAAAATTTATTGGCATTTAAAGTTTCCCTTATATTTTAAAAAGCATTAAAAACAAAAAAGAATACAATGAATAAATAATATGTAGTAAATACCGTATAACTGGAAGTATTTTAAATTTTTCTAAATGACTAAATAGCTAAATAATTACTCAAGATACAGAAAATTGGAAGAATAGCTTTCTACTATTTTTGTTAATTATGTACTATTACTTATCGTTGTCCCCGTTTTACGCATATATTTTATTTTAAAAAGTCATAAAAATGTTTAGTTAAGAACATAGTTTTCATATCAAGCGCGCGCTATAAATTTATGGGATTGTAAAAATTAACTGTAAAAATATTTACAATCCATAATGGGTTAAGTAGTAATACGTTACTTTTATAGTTCCGTTTCATATACAATTTATTTTAAAACGTTATAAAAATCTTCAGTCAAGAATACAGTATTTATAAATCGTGAATTTATAGGATTGGTAAGAAGTGTAAAGAGAGAGAGAGAGAGAGAGAGAGAGAGAGAGAGAGAGAGAGAGAGAGAGAGATTGGCTGTAAAACTATCCGTAACGTATAATGAGTTAAGTGTTGCAGTCGCCACATGTTACTTCAACGCAAACGGGTTATTAATTTTTTGCACGACAAACGATCCGAAAATGATTCTCCCTTTAATGCAAAGCAAATGTGATCCCGTGCATTTTGATTTATTTTTCGTATCTCATTGTGTGTTCTTAAGCGTTTGTTCCGTTCGTTTTTGCGGCTCGCCACGCCAAATTCGTTTTTCTTCGCGGTCTCGCGGCGCGAAACCTGCGGTCGAGTTTCGGGGAAGAAGTCGAAGCCGAGGAATTGGCGCGAGAGCTTGCATGATCGAGCACCGAGGATCTCGTTAACGAGTCGAGGGAAGCAGTCTGCGGTTTTTCCCAAAGAAACTGGCCACGCTCGCTCCCTGTTTGTTTAACAGGAAGAAGTCCGACAACCCGACCGGCTGTGCAGCTGCTTCCTGCCGATCTTCCCGTTTTTATCGATTTCCATTTGTGCCGCGGCGAAATTGGCGATCACGAAGCGATGAAAAGATGGGAAAAAGGACGCACGCGACAGATCGGGAAAGATACAAAATTAAACAAGTCCTTAAAAACGTAACATGCTTTATAATTCTTTTTGCAAATTATATTCGTATGTAGTCATTTCGTGTGTCATAATATGCAGCATGATAGTTTTTGCGTCTATGTTATAATTATATGTTTAAAAAAATGTAAAAGGGCACTATAAAGATTTTCGCTGAAAAATTTATATTACATTAGTGATATATACCGTACAGGATACCCAAAACTGACGATAAATATTGTAAAATCAGATTCTTTGTGTTATTTTAAAACAAAAAGTCTAATCGAAAATCCCGAGGCTAAAATAGTTTTAAGTGGGAAGAATTTAAAAATTATAAATAATGGAATTAGAATTTTGCACGTTCAGGAATGGTAAGATGATTAGATAGTAAAGACACTTCTTCAAATTTCATGCCTGAAAATAACAAAATTCAGTATCTTTACATTAATCTTGCCATCCTTAAACGCGCGATATTCTAACTCTGTTATTCGTAATTTTCAAATTCTTCTCATTTGAAAGCTGTATAGTTTCGGCATTCTCTCTCTCTCTCTCTCTCTCGTATTAGGCTTTTCTTAAAATATTACAATCTGTGTTAAAATATTTATCATCAGTTTTGGGACACTGTATATAGCACACATATATAGTAACATACAATATACTTTACTGTATAAATAGACTGGTATCTAAAAATCAACAACTATTTTTCTTTTACTATTTTCACATTTTGCTACATTATGTATTCATTGTTCCGCATTTTGCGATAGAAAGTGCAGATAATAACATTGTTCTCTCCATTCAACATTTTTTCAACGCGATAAATATCATAGTTTTATGTAATACGAACGTTTACAGATCGAGAATGGACTGAGGGTGGGTTCGTATCCGTCGAGACTGATACCGCCTCTTTTATACAATGCTGATTTGGACTCCAATGTTATGGTTCTGCTGGAAGCAGTGCGAGTACAACTCTCTCGAGTGTTGCCCGTAATGGCAATACACGGCGGTTAATGGTGGCGAGAGGGGCGTTGTATCTGGCGGTCGATTGTCAAATTATCGATAATATCCCTAAACCAACAAGATCATGCGCCAGTGCTCGGCATCGTGCGAGAGCGATTCGGATCGCCGAGCGAAACCGCAAGCGCAGATTATTATCCCGGCCTCGATGGCGCGACCCGCAGCAACGAAACACGACGATCGACACTCTCCTCGCGTTCTCGCACTCATGCACACCCACCCGGACATTCATCGGACCTCGGCCCGCACACCTGCACATGCTGCTGCACCGCAGGGTCGGCTAAAGAATTCAAGTCCAACGACTCAAGCTAACTCTCGTGCCACGCAAAATTAGCACGCAGTGCATTACTTTAGCGGCGCAAATCAAATTAAAATAATTACGTATAAAAAATTTTATTATATCAGTATATAAAATAATTTAGGTGTGGCATTGATTCACCATGAATATTGATAACTCTAAATGCATCGTAAAAATTAACGATATATTGAAAACGTTGCCACATATTTTACTTGTAAATCGAGAAAGCGTGAACAAATAGAAACAGAGATATAGAGAATAATATAAAATAATATAGTGGACATATATATCTGAAAATATCCGAGGCTAACCCGACCCTGCCGTCGCATATCAACATACAGATACACTCGCACACGTGCAATATGCAGCACGCATGATACACGTATGAACGATCAAAAGTCACGATGTGGCGTTTAGCAAACCGATAGAACAATCCGCTTGTGGTCAAAACGTTTCTAGAGGCGCGAGATGCGATTCCGCTTGATCGACGATGATCATCGGGCCCGTCGACGACGCCGACGCCCGACTCGATAACGTTACTGAATCCGCGAATGGAAATGCAAATTGATGGGCGTAGCTCTGGTGTGCCAGAGGTAATAGGGATCGAAGCGTACATGATAGACCCGCAACCGGGATATTCTCGACGTAACGTAACTGAAGACGATATCGACACGCATCGTACATAATGCGCTGGATGGAAAACGCACGAACAGTTGTTGGGCGTAATACATTGATTTGCATCTCCCTTCGATGATGCACCGAACGAGCTTCGTAAATGGAGATATCATTATTCATACAAATGCGAGTGCGACGTAGCGATAAATGTAATTTGAAGACGGTTTAAAGATAACTTGAAAGAAGGAGATCTTTATTGCTCGGTGCGATGTTAATTGATGGATCTGCAATTCGAACAATGTTGAATAATGGTATAGCATCAATGCATACATGGAAAAAACAGTTTTGCTAAAGTATCTAAAAATTTAAATATGTAGATACAGATCTGAAAATAATTTTGTTAGACTATTGTAATAATTATGTAGGAAACCCAAGCACGGTAAGTAATGCTGTAAAAAGACATTAAATTTGACATTCTAGCTTGTCCTATATAATTATTGATGATTCAAAATTATTTTTAGAACTGTGTGTGTACAGTTAAATTTTTAGATCAGCAAGACTATTCTTTTTAAATTCTTAAAAAAATTAGTAGATAATTTTTATAAAATTATATGTAAAAACACTTACATATAAAATATCCTTAGAGAATATAAATAAAGAAGATTATAATTGAATAAAATAATATCACATTGTTATAACTAATATAGCTCGTTTAATTTATGACCTGGGTTGGTTTCTATATTTGATAAATAAAGAAGAATGATAATTCTTCAGCAGTTATAATTTACTAGATTACAAACATGTATCTAGTCACCTGAAAATCACCTTTGTAAGCATAAATCATTCTTTGATTAATTTTTAGTTGACTTGAATTCATTTTTATGAAAATTTTAATTTAAGCCTTAATCTATAGTTTATAAAAGATTCGCAGAATCTCTCTTCCAACATTTTTTATTACGTTCAATAAGTTTCGTTAAACTTTGCTGCTGTATACTTGGTCAGAGGTCTTAAATATCATATCATATTTTGTTAATAACGTAAAAATATGACACTGAATCATTATCGCCAGACTTCTCAATTAAATGTCAAACAGATGTAAAACACGATATCACCACGACTTCCATTTCGGTTTGTGCCCCGTATCTGGAATGAATTACGGCCCACAATCTCCTCTCGATTCTCTTCGTCGATTCTGATTGCCCAATCGCTCGTACTAAGTTCTCTTCCTTTTTCTCTTCCTCCGCCCTCGCTATCCCTATCTCGCGGCTATCAACTTGCAAACCGAATTAATTCCGGCGTTCAATTCCACGAATCAACGTAACTCGTAACACGTGACTGACTGGCACGCGTAATCGATCGATGACTTTACCGGACGAGAGCGGTTAGCGGACATTTCCGCGTGTATGTATGTTTCACGTAGCTCTTTAGCAGTATTATTTACGTAACGAATTAACGTAACACAAGCGACACTTTAACATTTTAAACAAATTACTAGTCCAATCTCTGAATACTGATGCTATAAACCGTGCTTACAGAAAAAAATGTAGTTATCTTTGTACATCAATTTGAATAAATTGATGTACATGCCTTGCGATCGATATGATTAGATGTAAATTTTTAACCTTTTTTAGACCAACAACAGATCGTATGTTATAGAAAAATAATTGTAAAATTTTATATTACTGACATAAATTCTTATGAAAAATTTTCCGAAACTTTTAAATATTATAATTCAATTTCTATCTTCATAACTGAATGTTGAGATAAAAAGAATACAATCAATTTGTTTTAACTTTTTCTGTAATATTTATTTTTTAAAATTAATATCTTTTCATATATTAAACTTTTTTTTCTTAGAAAATAATTAACTGAGAGTCAAGATATTAAAATCATTCAAATGTGTTCTTTTTATATTCTCAATTATTTGTCATTAATTACGATTGACTAATGAATAAGTGATGAAATAACATATACGCATATACAATAATAGCATAATTTCATATATAGATAAAAGTTTTATTCTAAGATTTACTAATTTCTTTATGTTTAATTGCTCATATTATCCATGAAACGATATAGAAGTAATTTTTTTAATGATCTGGAAGCGTCTTTTTTTCTCTGAAAGCCGTTATACGTCTGCGGATATCTTAAGCGATTTTTCCGTTGCGGTTCAGTTTTCAATGTTTTGCGCGCAGGCCACCCACGCGAATTCTCTATCTTCCTTGATGTCTCTTAATAATAGGGCTGACAGAAAGGCGCGGAAACCAGAGCGGGAATTCCGTAGAAACCGGGATTTGTGGTCTTTATTGCTCTTGGGAAGCGGTTGCGGTCGGCGCAGGCGACAGGAAGCGACGCCGAATCCGCTTTGCGGTTCTTCTGCTTCTGACAAATTGAACGAATGCCCACGTAAACGACCCACCATTCGAGTGCAAACAGTCTGTCAAATAACAGCTCTATGCGAGAGAATAAGATAGAATTTTCCCCGGTTCAATTTAACATGTATTATGATGAAAATATCATCTTGACGTTGTTTATTTCTTAAGTATCAATTAAAGAATATTAGCCAAAAATAAATTAATCTTATCGTAAACACCAGAGTATACAAATTTAAAATAAATAAAATTTAATATTATATTTACTTTTACTTTCTGTCATTCTGTAATTATTTGTAATTATTCAAAAATAATCATAAAGTTTTACTGGAAAAATCTTTGTTTTGCACTATTTTTCAAGCATTATGATAAACGTGAAACTTTAATAGATGTTTATAAAGCCGAAAATTTTTTTGAAATAATTTTTTTCAATAACTTCAATAACTTTCAACTCAGTAAAGTATGTCATATTATAAATAAATGTACGTACATCACTTATGAATTTATTGCCAAAGAACACTGAAATAATCAAATATTTAACAAATAATAGAATTCTAAAAGACTCCAAGACATTTTCGTACTTGGAAATTCAAAGAATTCAAGATAAATTGCTAATCCTTGATATGAAAGATTAGGACTACATAATTTCATAGAATATTGAGTTTCTAGAGGTTCATCGAGTTCTCGCAATACACACATTTACAAATTAGAGAATTTATGTGACATGGCAAGGAATGGGAAATAAACATGGGTTTTCAGACATCGTTGGAAAGACGCGGAAGACAATTATGGTCGAAATGGCCTACAGGTAGGCTCTCGATTGTCGTAATAAAGATCTCGGAAATAATAACCGTTCGTTTCCTTCCAGAACGTTCCTTTCCTAGTTTTCAAGAGAACTACCGAGCGGAAGTTTGGATCTACCAATCGCGTATTTCAAGAAAACATTGTACCTGTAATATAAAAGATCCGGTTTCGATTTATTCCCAGTATTCTGAGTTATTAATTTTTAATTTCATTCTTCCTGTAAATCGTTCGTAAGTTTTGAATCTTAATATTATTATTAAGATTAATAGTATTTTTTGCAATAAATTATTTGCAGCTTTTTAAGATGCTTATTAGCCTCATTATACACAACTTTTTAGAAAGCTTATTCGTTATAGTTAATTTATAACATTACTATCCCAGTTCGGATTAAGATTGCGTTTAAAGATTGAAAATGATTTTGGCGCGCAGTTATATAAAACTGGATATGTATACCTATACATTCACACCGAAATATTGTTTAAGTATTAAGCTCCAGTTCAGACCGATAAAGCCTTTTCATTACTTATTGTGTATCTACATTGCAGTCTTATATTACTTTTAATAATCTATATTACTTTAATAGTCTATATTACTTTAATATCATGTTAAAATAGATTAATGAACAAAATTACAAAATATTACGTTAGTTATCAGTAATATGAAACTTTAAATGCTTATATTTAAGTTTTTCAAGACGGCAATTTATATTTAAGTTGCTTACTTTCTAAATCTGAATCAGTGGATAATCACTAATTATCAACTGTCCCAAGTATGCTACTGATAATCAGTGAATTCATAGTGAAATTCAACTAAAAAAATCAATAAAACGTGAACTCTAATCTGGCTAGTCTTGCTTTAATATAAATTAAATAAATTAAAGTGATATACGGTATTGGAACTGCCGTGCAAATAGTTTAATTATATAATGCTTGCAACTTCCTTTCTTTTTTAGTTGAATTTTATTGATTACTCAGTGCTTACTTGAGACTGATAATCTGCAGTGATAATATCCACTGATTTACTATTATACAACGCTCTCTAATTAATACCTGAGAAGTAAATACGAAAATAATATTCTTAATTAACAAAAAAACTGAAATAGCTACTGTAACTCCGTGTTCGTTTATTTTTTGTTGCACTGTGATTCTTAAATATTCTTATAGGTTGCAAAATCTCGCGATTATTCTTAATAGCTCGAGAGAAGCTCGAGATTGAGTTCCCAGCTCGTCTTAGCGAAAGCTAATAAAACATAATAGCACAAAAAGCCGCGATCGCGATATGACTTTCAAGTAGCGTGTTCTAAAAAGGGAGATCGACGAGGATCCTGAACAAACACGCGGGCGACCGATACGTCGGATCCTTTATAGGCACATTGCATAGATGCATTCTCGGTGCATTCTTCAAGTGCACGTGCATGCCTGTGTTAGTGGGCGTTTATCTCGCAACGGAGACGAACCGATGATGACGATGCGAATTCGGCCGCCGTCAGTCCGACTTTCCTCTTCTACCAATTTCACGGCAGGTTAACCGCCACCACGGTAGGACAATGTTTTATCCACCTCGTATAATACGCATTACGCACGATGCGTGTCGCATCGCTGGCTCGGGCCTGGCGCGCGGTCACGCTTATTTGTATTTTTAATAAGTTCATTTCGTGCCCGTAGGCGATACGTGCGGCTTTTCTTCCTGCAAGTAACGTAACTTTCGATCCGAGCCCACGAAACGAAAAGAAGAATCATTTGTGTTCTCGTTTGTTAACGTACGATCTCATTAGTCCCCGGAACGTGCACAGCCGCGGCTCTTGGAATGTCTTCAACTCGACAACTCTCTAGGTCTGCTCTTTTTCGAAGAATTCTGGACTAGTTCTGAATTAGTGCAATAAGTTAGAGTGAAACAAACTATAGCTGTCTCACTCTAACTTATGCATCAGTGTACATCAGTTTAGAACTTGCGATGGAAAAAGAGCAGACCTTTTGATTCAGCTGCTACGTTGAAAACCAGTCGGCGTTTCGTCTCTTTGATCATTTTTCGTTGATTATTTTGCATGTTAATGTAAATCCGCGAAACGTAATCCATATCGTAATTGAATAGCTTTATACGAAGTGCGACTCGAATAATATTGCGATAATTAATTGAATTATCTTAACGCTTCGATTCCTATAACATTTCTAATATATAAATGCGTTTCTCATTCCATGTATTTGTAAAATAGAATCGAATTCGCCGATTACTGTTGAACGGTCACGATAATCTCGCGAATTCTACGGTATTAGTACTGCATTTACTAGCAACCTTATCTCCTACCGATCTCGAAAAAAGCGCGAGAATTCTTTGAAACTCTCACATCAAGAATTTAACTTGCGTTTGTTGTTCCACGCTAAAGCCGAATTCACACGATCTATTTTCGAGGAAGGATTTCAAATAATTGACGTCTTCCGCTCAGAAATTATACGGTTCATCAGTTCATATAACAATTTAATACGGAACTGCCATGCGCGTGTAAAGTTTCAACATTTGAATGTTGAATATCTAAACGGCCCTTCTTGCGTGGATTCTTTACATTTCTTCCGTATCGTGCGATTTGTACGGAAATTCACACGTGCGTATTCGCTTTAAGACTCGTCCGAACGACGCCTGCATTATGCGTATCTCTCAGCCCGATAACGTTAATTATGTTTAACGACGTGATAATTACGCGAAGCCGGGTGCGCGCGCGCTCGCGAACGTTTGATCGCGAGCTGGGGTCTCCCGACATTTTTTTCATACTTATCGTAACGCATAAGGCTTGTCGGCTCGCTATTACGAGATTATCATGCGCGTAAAAGTTAATGCCTTGTTCGTAGCCAAGTATGCGAGTGCTTTCTTCGCTGTATTCTTTGTTTAAAGCAACATTGTAATTATCTCGTTACATTCGATTACTTAACTGGTATAATGGACCTTTGCCGTTATCATTTTTTCGTATGTAATTGCTGTCAATTGGTTTAAGTGTGATCCCGTTTAATTGTAAGCCTTATCTACACGTGTCATATATTTCTATTTTTACAGTACACTTTAAGTGCGCTATTTATTTTTATTTTTACGACGTTAGTCAGAAATACGAAGTGTCTTTAATGGGAATAAGTCGAAAATACAAAATTAGAACGTAATAGATATTGAAACACATGATATAACTAATGAGATATTTTAAAAAATTTACTTCAGTTTCATGTTATGAATATTGGCTGGTTGACTCACCGCATATTACAAAGGTATTTCATATTAGAAGTAGTTTATTAAAACATACCTCTGACCCAAGGCTGTACAGCAAAGGCTGAAAAACAAGGTTTCTCTTTATTTCCTTCACTTTATGTTAGAACAGTAAATGCACAACAGGTATTCGCATTCGTAAAATATATGTCTAATATTATCGAAAATAGACAAATGCAATTTCTTAACGGGACAAGAGCTCTGAAACAAATATCCTAAATAATAAATTATTCATTTGAATAGTGCCAACTAAATGTTTATTATATTTATAAAGATATATTTATTTAAAACAAGAATCATTTATTTGATTTAACTATCATTTCTTTTTATTGAGCAAATATTTATTTACTGTAAATGTTTAGTAAGCACTATTAAAATAAATATTTATTAAAATCCAGAATATTTTTCTTTCAGTGCATGATGGGTTATGATTAGTGAGGCCGCGATCGAAGGTCGCACCCGGTAAACGCGGGTATCCCACCGGTGATTTTTATATCGAGAGTATCGTTCTTCCACATCTCTCTCGAGCGGTCTCTTCGCCGATCGACGATTCTTTTGCCGAATCATTTTCGACGCCTAATTCCCCAATTTGAATTTGTGCGAGCATGCGCACGAAATCACCCTTTGGCTCTCCCGGCACACATCCTAGCAATCAAGCGGAAATGGACGTTCGATCGTCCGATCTCTCTGCGATTCCTTCCTCTTCTTGTTGCGATATCCCTCCCTCTCGTGTCTCTCTTGCTCTCCCTGCCCTCCCTCACGCATTGTTCTCTTTCTCGAGCTCGACCCCGATCATCTCTAGAGAATATGTATAGGGTGGCGCACAGCTCTGTAGACAAAAATAATCAAGTGTGATTGCTCGTAATGACGGGACTAAGTTGTCCAGCTTAACAAATGATAGTCCCGCGAATGGGGGGAATAAGAAGGGTAGGAATGAGGATCGTGCGGGAGGAGGAAGAGAGAGAATGGCTGGTTCCACTCGCAACCTCCTCAGGCCAGATCGGTAATCGATCCGATCCACATGGAAAACGACGTTGAGATACGCGGGTTTCTTATTAATAGGCAGCCGCTTCCTTTTCGGGTCTCGGACGGTCTCGTATCATCACGTCCCTGGAACTAAACGTCGTCCTTAGTCCAGCGGCGAGTTCCGGCCCTAGGAATCTCCCTTCTCCTTTTTTCCCTCACCACGCTATCTTCGCCTTCGTAAATTGCTATCGTTTAACAATTACAGAAATCTCACGACATATCTTCATTCGAAGAGGGTATAAATTGCCCTCGTTCATCGTACTACGAAGAAGAGAACCTTCGTTCACGGAGTGTTAATTGCGAAAATGCATAAGAAAATGATCGGTTTCCGCAATTTTTGCACCTCTTCGCTTACTATGCGAGACCCGACGATACCGAAGGACGAAGGACTTTGTAAGTCTCTCAGGAATAAGATGGAAGTCTCTAAGGAAACGAGAAGAAAGACTAAGATAGATGTAGCTGGAGGAGTAACAGGCGGCTACCGTCTACGGCGGTCTTAATGAAGGAGAACAGAGGGCGTGCTCGGGTGCACCGACTAGTAAGCAATGTATCCAAACCTGTAATTATGTAGCTCGCTATACATCTCGTCCATAACGGTTATTAACAGGGACCTGACGTCTTTCACCTCTCTCTCTCTCTCTCTCTCTCTCTCTCTCTCTC
>NW_017256287.1:5163330-5319146 GCF_001594055.1 Mycetomoellerius zeteki | reverse complement strand
CTCTCTCTCTCTCTCTCTCTCTCTCTCTCTCTCTCTCTCTCTCTCTCTCTCTCTCTCTCTCTCTCTCGGTGCACTTTTATCGTTCTACTTCACTACGCTTGCGGGACATTGCCTTCGCAATGTCGTGTTTAAAACATTCATCTCACTCTCGGCTCATCTGCAGTTTTCGATTAGAAAACTCGACATGTGAATGCGAATGTTTCGACCGCCGATTTAACGTATACGATTAACGTATTGACTTTTTTCACGTTGTATGTATATATAGGTGGTTGCAACGAAGTATATATCGATAGGTCCGATCTTCCCGCCCGGATGGAAAGAGGCGGATGGTATCGCGACATATAACGAAAGACCATGCGGAGGAAGAACGATCGGTACGTGCGGGAAAACATCTGCTATATTGCAATGTTTTCTTAACGCACGTGTGCCTAATCGTGTGAAAGGAAACGAACTACGCCCTCGCCGTACGATATCCACCTGTATCGTTCGCGTCGTGGCTCGAACATATACGGGACAAATTTATACAAAATTCCTCGAGACTCTTGATGCGTTTCTTTTCGCCTGTGGATGCTCTTTCGTAGATTCGTAAACAATTTTATCTCAGTAAAAAATATCTTCATCTTTTTAACCTGGGAGTAATCACCTTATTTTTTTTACGTATAAACGATCACCTGATATGTTTTATATACTTTTATTAAAAAATCACTATTATTAATAACTATTATATATCAATGATTGTTTTCCGATTTATTTTCTTTAAAAAAGGAATAAAATGTGAAATTGTTGTTAAAATGTTAAACGGAATAATGTACGTTAAATAGCTCATTATGACAGTATTTATAAAAAATAAAGTTTTTAATTCACATAATATTTTTTTATTGCGGATTTTCAATGTAATTGCCTATCTAAAGGTTCGTAAAGAATAGTTATTAAAAAAATATGTTAAACAATAATTATACAGAAGACACGGTACTGTTTCACGCTAAGAATACGCGCGCGTGCCGCATATTTTACAACAATTCACATTTTTCCGTCACTGAGGTGTAAAAATACCCAATAACCATTCCCGGGGTTTAGTATTCTTATTTAATCGATATAATGATTTTTTAAACTATTTAAATTACTTTTTATCCGTCCGTTCGTCATTTTAAGCGCATACCAAGGAAACGACAGTAGCTCAAAAACTTGTACCTTATAACAGGTGACATAACGCTTATTTGAGGACCACTTTTTTTTCTTAAAATAAAAATTGCTTTTCATTTTCACACAAGAGATACCTGAATTTTAATTATGTGAATAGATATTTTATATTTGCTTATTTTAGTGATAAAGTTATCGCGTAACAACACAGATTTATGACCTCACTTTTTTAATGTGAGTTAACAAGACTCAGTAAAGCACACGAACATTTTGAGCTTGTCCAGATTGTATATAAGTAAAAACTTAATTAAATCTCACTTGTTAAAATGAAAAAGAATATTTATTCAATTGAGTTATGATGTCACAAATGAGAATTATCTGAGTTTTGGTATAAATGAAAAGCAACTTATGGAAGAAAGAAGAGAAAACAAGAAAATGACAACCGCATAAACAAACTGAATAAAATAGTATACAGCCAATGATTTATGCGATTAGAGAACATATGGTGCGAAACTTCTGGTAAAACATTACCGAATAAATTTTAGGATCGTAAAGACACCTCAGCTTCTGCGCCGACAATAAACACTCAATGTTACGCTACCAGGTGGCTGGCACGTAATTTCACCTGCAATAATGATCGTTTACGACCAATCAGGATTGCGTTAAGGTCTGTTACGAGCTCATTGGTGAACGGTGACACTCCCGAGAAAAGCACGCACGTTAACGAGCTTTACTAACGATTAATTCACTCGTGTCGACGGAAACTCCTTGTTCAGTGCAACGTAAGGTAGATGATAATAAAGGCGATAAATTCGTCACGTGTAAGCCCCTTCGTAAGCTCCGACGATACGTTTCATCGGTGAAACACCATCATTATGGTCGACTGCATTACCTTGTAAACGTTTACGGAATTCAACGGGTATGAACGGTTTCTAAGTGGTATCTACTGTGATTATTAGCGAGACGCTAGTCATAATCTGTAATGCGTGCACTTATCCACGATAAGACTCCTTCGTTTCATTCTTTAACATGAGATATTGAGTTGATTAAAGGTAGGACATGATATGTATTTGTAATATTATTTAGGCCCAGAGTCTAGAGTTCTAACTCTCAAAAGCTACATAAATGCAGAATAAATTGAGCGATACAAGAATTTGATTATAATACCAAAAGAAAAAGAAAGATATGTGACATATGGTATTTCGTATTATATCAAAAGGATTCGAATGAAACAATATAATATGTTAATAAGAAAAAGGAAACTACATCTGCAAAAATATATTTTATATGGACAATATTTTGCATAAAAAATCAATTTTTCACAAATACTTGATTATAAATTTGAAAGTTATTATTAATATTATTATTTTATTACTGATTTAATTATATTATTATTGTAATTTATTATTATTTGATTATTACTGTGGCTATTTTTATTACTAAATCAATATTATTCAGTATTATTTAATATTATTCAGTATATATATGGAGTCTTATTCAAGCATCAGTCTGTGCATTCCAAGTCCCGTTGGGTCAAGCAACGTTTATAATCCGCCGCTATATCCCGATCCGTATACTCAGGAAACCGCTAACGTATAAACACATAATTTGAAGTTACACGGGATATCGATTCCTGCATACATCCCGTACATCGTTCGATCTGCGCGCATATAATAACAAATTTCTCAAAACAGGTTTCGAACTTTCGCAAACTCTTGAGGCGCCAAATAACCGTTTAAATATGATAATGTACTCTCCTCCGCTGACGGAGAACATAAGAGGGTGATCTGTAAAATATAAAATACGACGTGATATATTTATTCAAATGCGTTTAGATGCATATGCATTTATGCAAATTCGCGGATGGATTTACGTGCTTGCTTATTCATTTTGAGTTGTTGCACATACCGTTCGAACATTCGTTTCGCTGTTAGCCATACCATCACATTACATGTCTTATACAGTAATAAAAAACTTTGTATTACAGTAAATTGTATATTAGAATAAATCAGGAACTGAGATAGGACTAAGATAGTCTAATGAAAAGTAACATCTTCTCTTTCTAGCTAACATATAAACGTTAGTATACACGGGAATACATATGAATAAATTGTCAGAAACTGATATTCTGATAAAAAGTTGTATTTTCTCTTACTGACTAACATATACATAATTTTACCTTCCTACATATATGAATCTCTTCTCATCACTTCATTTTTGTAGACAAAATTATATTTGTGAAAAATTCTTTAAATGACATTTTTAATTAATATTTTTTAAAAAATTATAATTTCGTTTTAAGTTAGAAATTTTTTATTCTTATATCGTATAATTTCTCCTCTGTATTTATTTTTTTACTGACTATATTAATTATTTCTACGACTTGTTTGTTGTTCTACATCAATATTCAGAAATTTTTATCGAAACATGCAGTAAGATGATATCAATTATCAATTTCAAACTTAAACATTAAATACTTCGACAATAATATAGAACAAACATTTTGTTCGGTATACATAGCGAATGATTTACGAGACTGTTCGCGGGTCCCAAGATTGCGGAGGCGTTCTGGCAAGGTCGCAAATTTGGTCTCCTAGCTGGCTAATGATGGTTGAGGACGCACGACGAAGAAACCGGGACCGGAAACCGCGGCCAACTAATTTTACGATATAAAAAGAAGGCCGGAGTTAGTCTGTCCAACGTAGACAAAGAACAGCCGACCTGTCATCCGCCACTAATCTAATGTTCCTCGGTGTGAGTGCGGACTCATTGAAGAGTGTCGAGGAGAGACGAGAGAATCGGTTCTGGTCTTGCATTCGACAGTCTAAAAAAGTTTTGACATTATATATTGTCGATCAAACATAAATGAATGTATTTTATCATAAAAATACCATCTTGCAATTATTTTCATATCATTCAAGTCTTTATATATTTCTCAAGGCTTTATATATTTAGAAAGTATTAAAAGTGAATCAAACGTTTCTTTTACAAGTAAATTGTACTTTCTCTATGACATAGAGATTACTCTTTCGCCTAACGATAATTTAATCAACTGGGTACTGCGTGCATAATACCATTATTATCTGTCTAGTTTTTCTTGAATAATTCATTTTTCCTAAATGTTCTTACTTTCGTAAATCTCTCGGTTTTATTTTATTATTCAGCATATACTTGTTTTTATCAGGCAATGATTAACTTTAATTTCAACTTACTTTTTATCTTTTTTTCTTCTAATTCTTAGAACTACAAAAAAAAGATGAAGAATTAGTTGAACCGAGATTAAAATTAAACTTTATTGGTAGAAATGGGTAATAGTCGTTACACAGCGATTGCACTTTGCGTCAGGGTGTTCTATTACGTACCGACGTGAAGGCGCAGGAAGAGGACGTGAGAAGCGGGGATAGCGAGCTTTTATTTTTTTCATCTCTCCGCATCGCTCTCCGACCGTAGTCGCAAAGTTGGCGCAAAAAACAGGCAGTTACCTAATGAGCGGCAATTGAGTGGCGACCAATTACAGGAGGGGCTGGACCAACGCATAAGATGCAACCGTCCAATGAGCACTGTTCAGCATCTCTGCCTTTTCAGCGTCTCCTTCTCTTCCCGACCGCCGTGCAACTTCTCTCGCAGTGCGAAGGGAAAGGAAATACAGAGGAAGGGAAAGAAGCGCGTGTCGTTTTTTCGTTTCGTTCGCTGGACACGGCATTAGAACAAAAGCGGAAATTGCCGGTCCTCCGAATAGAATGGAAAGGTCGAGTGGGACACAAAAATATCGGAGAGATAGAGAATACGTATTAGCGACGATTTTTACGTATTAGCGACGATAAATTTCAAAGTTTTAAAAACTTAACTTTTAAACCTAATTTACGAGACAATTTAGTTTTAGAGATCAAGAAAAGAAAACAAGATAAAAGAAAAGATAGAAAAAGAAAAAAAGTTCGAAATATGGAAAGATAGTGATTTTTATTTTTATTTTTTTTTTCCCGGGAAAATGTACAAATTTCTTGTTTACATTATTTCATCTATTATCGTTATAATATCTTTATGTTAAATTTCATGAGAAACACAGTTCATGTATCGCTATCCCAACTTTATAATTAACAATATTTTCTCTTTAATATTTATGATTTACATTTATGTCTAAAATCGTATGTCATTTTGTTTCGATCTCAATTTAATAATCATCAATTGGATCGCAATATCGCACAATCGGTCGTAGCTTTTTACATCTAGATTTATTCTTGATTGCTTGTCTAAGCGGATAATAATCATAATCCAATAACGAGACAATCGTTCATTGCCTTTTTTCGTGCATTATAATGTAATCGCGCGCCTTGTAAATCAACGATAACCTTTATCGCGTCTACCAACCGAGGGGAAACTCGTAAAGTCAGGGCAATACCTTATTCAGACCTGTTTATTACAAGCGATGCGAAAAGGGTGATTTTAACACGAGCGATTGTATTTGATGCAACTTTGAAAAATAACGATAAATGTGCGATAAAGTATGACAGTAATTTCGTTGTTAAACTTTAAAATGTTTATTTAGGGTGGTTTATCTTCTGCAATCTTACGGAAACGTATTTTTATATTTCTTTGCATTAGGTACCGCTCACGTGCGAGCGTCGTATTAAAAATTATTAATTTTTTGCGTGGCAAGGGGGAACTTTTGGACGGAAAAAATTATCGTTACATAAACGACTTTATCCACTTTATAGCGGCCATAATATATATTCGTGAGTCGAGAAATCTGACTCGATGGAGTAGCCGGTTCGAAAAAAGATTGGGCCACCGAGAAAAGTCGAGTCACTAATGGCGTTAATTCTTCAACGCGTAATAGCTTGATAGGCGTCTCCGATATCTCGTTTCGAGGGTGCACGGAACGGGGAGGTGAGAGGGGACGGGCTAGGTCACGAAAACCATCAACTGACCATTGTCCTCCAAGCGTTCCTTCGTGAACGCCATTGTGGCGCTCGCGAACCCGGCAAAAACATCGTCGAGCTGCCAACGCGCCTCATTTTGTTAACGTCTCTATTTTTAAGCCGATCGCCGAAACGCTTCAGTAACGATATAACCGAATGAAAGCCATGTGAACTCAATAATGTCCGATCGATCCGCGTCGAATTCGTATTATACAGAGAATATCGTAAAACATGGACGCGCCGTTTTACGGAGCATGTTTCGCAGAGTGGTCCACGGAAATGCGGTATATAATCTCAGAATCTGACCTCTCTGAGGCAAGTCGAGGCGTAAAAGAAAAGGAGAAAAAAGGCACAGAGCGGATTACGCCGATGAAATAAAATTGCTATACAATACCTACAAAGAAGTAAGTAGACGGCATAACTTCCAACAATTGAATGTCTTTAATGTCTTTCAATTAAAATCCATTTTTGCGAAATCACGTAGAGGTTTGCGGTTATAAGTGGATATAAAATGATATTTAATGAAATACAAACATTTGGTTTTACTGCTAGGACGGCGAATCGCGTATCGCGCAGTAATAATACCGATAGTTAAATATGTATTCATCGCCAATCGTGATGCCGCCAGTTCGCTTCATTTGTAACGAAAAGAAATTGCGTTTTACCCTTTTTCTCTCTCTTTCTCTCTCTCTCTCTCTCTCTCTCTCTCTCTTTCGCTTTCTCTTTGCCGTAAATTCTTAGTCTTTAATTAAAGAACCTGCACGTCAAATGCGTACGCTTGACCGCGCGCGTCGCGACTAAAAATCGTAATTTACGCCTCGGGACGTATGCGGATGCCGCAATTACGGCATCGCACATTGACGATTTTATTGACTGCGCAACGTCGAGTGGTACTAACAAAGTAAGCATGCAATGCGTCGTGCTCGCATCGTGTCCGCGCATTATTTCCGTGTATTTATGTGTGCGTGCGCTCACGGCCGCGACGACCATTAGACGAGAGGTAATAATGTTTAATTGCATTTTACGACATCCCCGTTTTGCTGTTAATTGTAATTGCCGGCCGTCGAACATGGCGGTGCCGCGCCGGTTTAGCATACATAGTATTACCGTTTACGATAAGACGATCCTCCACGCTTACGGCTGATACAGCGCAAACGTAAATCGCTTGTCGCGCTTCTTTTTTTTGCGATATTCGACATTCGCAATACAGATTTGAGTAATTAGCTCGGTACCGCGCTCAATGCGTTGCTGATCATCAACCAAACGAGCCTCGCAATTCATAAGTTGTCAATTAAAAATGGGAAGACAGGGTGATGCAAGATTTGTACATAAATGTAGAAAAGGAGATGATAAACATAATAATATAAAAAATATAATTAAATAGATACACACTATATGTAGAATTAAGAAAAATTTGAGTGATAGAGATAAAAATTATGCGTAGAATTCTGAGTGGATCTAAGTAAAATATTCATTTATTTTTAAAGAATTTACACGGAGAGGACAATTTTACTGAAATATCTAAAAATTAGTTGTAGATGTAGATCTATAATAACAATAATTTTTGAACCTAATTGCATCAAAATAATTACGCAGGAATCTCAAGCATGAAGAACAATGTCGCAAAATATTTTGATATTCTAGCAATCGGTTTGAGTGTTTTACATAATTATATTGACGGCAAAACAAGATATACTTTCTATATCTACCTAAATTTTTAGATATTTCGACAAAATCATTTCTTTCTGTGTACATATAGTTAATAATAATTAACGATTTCATTTATATTTGTCAAAGAACTATTTTAAAAAATCTAAGAAAACTTTGTATTTGATATGTCATTTTTGTATTCGGCGAATATACGAATTTTACAAATTTTATCTCTCTTAATTCGTAATATTTAATTACTATGTTTGCATTATACCGTTGACTTAAAGGAAAATACTAGCGCTACAAACTGGAAAAGCGATCTCGAACATGTCCGCGAAGGATATTATCGAACTCGTAAACGTCGACGTTTACGATGTCTCGCGCAAATTTTGCGGTGTCTCTGGGATTTTGCTCTAATCAAATCGCGCCGTTATAAATTGACCGCGAGAGTAATTTTACTACGCCGCGGATAGATCTTTTTTAAGGATCGTCTGCTATCTTTAATCGTTAAATGCTAACTGGACGTTTTATCTCGCGTATCGAGAAACCAGACGACGATAATTTTAATAGAGCCGCATCGCTGTAAATTAATTCACGCTCGAAATCAGAGCTATGAAGTAGAACGATGATGGTGCATGCATTCGAAAGTTTCAATCGGACGCCGATCTCTATAGCATCAATTGCTATAATAATTATATCCTCTTTTTTCTTCTCTAGATATGGAAAAATTTATTTCCTGGTTATTTTGTACTGTTTTCAGGCATTCACTATTGCATATTATTCTATATCAATAGGAAAATACTCTACATATTTATTCGCTTTACAGTATATTCCTGTCATAAAGTATTGTTTAATAAAAAGTATATAAATTACTGTTTTATTGTAATTTTTAACGTTTTATTATGATTTTAAGTATTTTATGTTACGAATCGTTTATCATATTTATCTAATATAATTTGTTCGATAATCATTGATCGCTTCTTGCTCGCAATTTCGATATTTTCTGGAAAAAGCTCGTGCAATTCATGTTGCGCTTCAATCGTTCGATTAAATTGGCAAGCTTCAAGTTTCGCGGCTCGTTATTACGAATTAGTCACGGCGACTAATTCTCCCCGCTTGCAACAATAGTCAGACCTCTCTCTCTCTCTCTCTCTCTCTCTCTCTCTCTCAATGGACGCATATAATAAGTTGTAATATTTGCGGATCAACGAGAATCGGGAAAGCGTGAAATGTAATATCGCGTTAACCTAACCTTGGCATATCAAATGCACCTTTATTCTCAAGAAAGTGAGTGGGTATGATTGAATTAAATAATACTTTGAAACATGATATATTTAAATATTGCAAATTCTCTTTGCATATTCTAATATTATCTGAAAAAATTTTTGGAATAGAATAAGTATTATCATATTTTATGAGATCTACTATAAATTGGAACATTAATTTCGGTATCCTTAATGATATTAATTTATTAACATCTTTATTTAATTCTGCTATCAGATACAGCTACAGAATGAATATAAAAATATAATTATCGTTTTGAATTATTAATATTTAAAGGAAAGACATAAATAATGCGTATATATATAGTATAGTAAGATAAGTTTGTGAGCGAATAATGTGTTAAAGTGAAGTAAAAGCTAAATAATAAGATAATAAACCGTTAATCGTTAACAACGTGTTCTATAAACAACTGAACTACTTTGTAGACGAGACTGTATTGCAACCGACATAAAGAACTCTCTAGACAAAGCACCGGCGATATACAGCCATAGCTTGACACTTATTAGATTGTTGAAGGTACTAGAGCGAGACGCACGCTCTGGGTATGAAAATGCATAGTCATACGCGTGAAGTTCATAGAATTCTTGGTTACAAATCATTATAGATTTAGAAGATAACTGTTTGATAATTCAGATTATACAACGGTTAAATGAGAAAGTAATATTTCTTTATTTGTTCTTCACTCCATTGGTGTCAACTTTGAAAATTGTCTTATTAAAACCATTTTATAATAAAACCGTTTATCATATTTTGTTTATTATACTAAAATGCTTCAGCATTTAAGCGGAAATTAACTCAGAATATTTTAGATAAAATAAATTATGTGTATTTTTTTGTGATCAGACTTTCATATTACAAATTTTTCGTAGTTATTTCATAAAGAGAAGCAGTTTTTTATTTTTTTATGTAATATTTTTTTATATAATCATGTTTATTTATAGCGTAAGTTATTTAATTATTGTTATCCAATTGATAATGAGATAAATGATACAAAAGTATTCAATTTATTTACAGAGAAAATGTACAGATAATACACTAACAGAAATAGAACTACACTTTAATAATTCAAAATAATCATGTTCACGACAGTCGCTTGAAATTAGATAGTGAGAAAATAGATAGTGACATAGCGGCTTACAAAAAGTATTCAGTTCATTTAGATAGAAAATGTAAAGATAATATACTACAAAAATAGAACTACAATTTAATAATTCAAAACAATTATGATTACGATAGTCGCTTAAAATTTAAATTGCAGTTTCATAACAGAACAAAATCACGATTTAATACAGATTATTTACTTGTGTTAATTTATCTGATGTTCTTAATTTATATGTATTGATAAGATGATGTAAAAATACGAAATGATTTTCGTTGATACAAAAATGCAAGATAAAGTATTTGCAAAGAATTCCAATTGCAGGAGTGTCTCCTGTCATTCCCGAAGGCGGTATTTTCTGCTCTTAAGCTACAATGGCATCGCGCGAGCGATCGCGATTGGATGAACGGGTTTCGCGCAAAAATCGCGAGCGGATTGTTAGCGCTTACGCCAGTGCGTTCGCCGATAAGACCGCGCGATGCGTGCTAATTACGATTACGTTGCGTTTATATTATCGGACCGGGTCTGATTAAAACATTTCATTAAAACTTCCACGGAAACGTTTTCCTCCTGCCAACAAATTGCCCGTCGTTAGAGCGCCCGGCCAATTCGCCACGGCTCTCACCGTAATTACTTCGTTAGTGCGCCATTTTTACGTCTCTCTTCGGACCGGGATGGACCACGATCTGAATTGCGAAATCGCACTTGCGTCCCTCGAATTCGCGCAACATATACGGTGCGCTAACGCGCGCAGACGCTCGCGAGGATTTTTTTTACAACGTAATAACGTACAGCATCGAGATTTTATTGCATTTACGGGATTCCGGAGCATTCTCGAGACGATACTTGTGCTTATCCCGAGATTGTACGCTCGGTTTAAGATGCTTATAATACTCCCATACGAAGTAAAGTTCGGAATCTATTTGTATACAAGTTATCTTAAAGTAGTCGAATAATGATATTAAAAGTAGTACTAGATACTAAAGAAAATGATGTCTTTTTCGGAAACAAATAATTTGATAAGATTTAGCTTTGTTGTCTTATTCTTTTATTAAATGTAGCTTAAACACATCAACATAGCTTAAACAACCAATAATATTTTTCTCTTTCATGGATCGAATACTCACTCTTTGTATAATTTACTACAAATTTTTTTATACTCTTTAAATTTTTTCTTTGGAGTGAATTTCATTCCAAAAGAGTGACAATTCTAACACTCTTCAAGAATGGTATAGAATGTTCACTTTTTAAGAATGATATTTGACCCTTATGGAATAAAATTCACTTTAAAGAATTTAGAGAAGTAGTATATACTTTTTTTCCTCAAATATACAGTACCATTCTTCATCTTTGCAAATATTTCTTATACATTTATTCGTAAAAAAAAAATTACAATTTTTAGAATAAAAAGTTGCAAGGCAAATGACCAGAGATATCCTTTTCGTAAATCTCAAACGCTGAAAGAGACGATCGCGCAATGTTTCAATTCGACTCATTCGAGGTTGGCTACGCCAGTGAGATTGCGTGCCGGCGAGCTCGTGGAACCGAGTACGCCACTGTGATATATGCTAATTGCAATTACACCGCGTGTACGCTATCAGGCCGGTGCTCGGTGCTCCGCGTGACGAGCCACGGAGTTGCGCCAACTTTGCGCTAACTTACTAAACTCAAATTTAACTGGATCTCATTTGCCTCCACTTGTTCGAGCCGCAACGGCTGTACCTAGTCAGGCAGGTAGTTCCACCTGGAATTGAATTATACCGCCGTTCCGAGACAGCTCGCGCGGATGCACGCGCACGAATGCGCGCGATCGTGCACGTTTACGTATCTTGTGCGTGTGTATGCGCGGCGCGTACTGTATATCTTCGCGTGCCAGTAGACTACGCGAAATCGGGGAAAGCGTTTGTTGAAAGAAACAAATTACCGGCGCGAGTTCTAAAATGATATTTTACGGAAGGGAGAGAAAAGATATTGCGCACCACTGTCTGCCGACAGCGGTGTGTACGAGAGGATTATTAATCTACGCGACTGCAAACATTTCAATGTGGAAGTTCAAAAAAATGCACTTACGATCATTACTTGAAGAATAATTAGCGTTACGCGAATGTGTTTAAGATAATTCTTTAGATATTGCTTTAGATACTGTCTTAAATACTCTACCGGTTAACATTCTCTACTGATATAGAGTTAAGAGGAGTAAATATTCCGAGATAAAGTTGCTTGTTACATGATAGGAAACAATAATCGTTATCACAACATTCGCATACAATCAGCGTTAATTATATCTACATAAATTCAAAGGCCGTTTAACTTTATTAAAATTCCATTATTTGTGTCCATTATGCAACCGATTAAATTAGTCACGTGGGTGGCACGCGAAAAATGCGTATACAATCACCGATTGCGATGGTCGTCAAAAAAATTTGTGATCGAATTTCCGAGCGTAACTTTCACGGGTGCACAAAATTGCACGGCATAATAAAACGTCAAATTAAAACGTGTTCTTGGATGAAGACGTGATTAATTAGTACGAATGCATCGTTTTTTTGCAATGGTGGTTCGCGTGCAGCAAACTTTTATAATAATATTCTTAATTACGAGCGACGGTACGATTAAATTTATTCACTCGACGGAATTATTTCTGCTGGTTATCGCATATTTCATCGACATTTTTGCGTTACTATACGCACGTTCATGCCAGTCGCGTATTAAGAAAACACACAATAATCAGACTTATATCGAGCGACATCATATCTATATAAGATATAATAAAAATAATTGCTATAAAGTATAATAATACCTCTGCATTAAGAAGACAAAGTAACTCAATGATTCTTTAATAGGATTGATTCTTGTCTTTTTAGTTCTTTGCTGGATCTAAAATGTACAAACCAATCGTAATAATAAAGAATCACCAAGCAGCTTTGCCTTCTGAACGCAGCTATTCAGGATTTCTTTAAATCGCCAGGAATTCTTTCAGATAAATCAAATAACTATAAGAAAAGAATCAATACGGTCCAGGCTGAATCTTCGTACCTACATAATAATATTTTTATATATAAGTTCTAAATCTTTTTCTATATCTTTCAATTATATACACGCCGCTTATTGTCGGCTTTGAAACGCAATCATAAACTGAAGCTGAAATGATAATATCACAATTAAATTGATTATCGATTTGATAATGATCTTTCGGATAAACATTTAAGATTACATCATAAAGCGTACTTATATATCTTTATTTATTTTATACTTAAATTTTTCAAGAGTACACAAGTGTTTATGGAATTACTTGTATATAAAATATTTTTATCGAACGTTTAATTGAAACGACTTCTTTGACTAGTTAATTTTTTCTCACGACAAAAAGTTTTAACATAAGAATATATATTGTACATTATGCACAATTATCGGTATTATCTTCCGGGTATATCTTTGATAAAAAAAAACAATAAAGTGACCAAAAGATCTATTATGTAAGATTAGTCACGCGTTTTAACGCTACAAAGACTAGCACTCTTTTGAGACATATTTTTGAGTGGAGGAAATTCGTCATGGAATTGGGCTGCCATCGACCAGAAATAACTCTCCATCCCGTTTTGTTGCCATTTTACACAGTTCCATTTAACGGACGGATAAGTTTTAGTGCACGCCGGTTGCTGCACCTAGTCATTACCGCAGACAATTAAACACGATGACGAGCGGCCGTTATTCTTTTTTACATTCTTTTAATAAAGGCAGTACAGTTTCATAACCTTGCAGGCAACGTGACGACGGAGCGATAACGCGCGTTGACTTTACCGTTACAAAAACCGAAATTGGATTTTTACAAATGGCACTATTTATTTGCGAAACTTTACTGGAGATAGGCAAAACGATAAATGGCAAAGGAAAACGCGTTATCTTAATTTTGCGAATAATTTGTTATAGTCGAAATCGTAAATAAATTCTTCCCGCTTCAGATAAATGCGCAACTCACTCGTTCGACATGCTAATGCGAGGGGAATTGATAATGGACGAACAACGTCTAACGAGACGCGTCAGTGTATCTTATTTCGTCCGACACTCACGAAAGGGACTTTCGAAATCATCTCGTTCGTCTGTAAAAGAGAATTGTCGTTCTTAAAAGGTATTTGATTAAAATTAATACGGAGATTCCTCGATTTTTATTTAGTGTAGTTACATTTATGCTAATTTTTACCTCATTTCATTAGCTTCTATTAATCTCGTGCACTCGAAAAATTCTATCATGATTATTATCATATAAGTTTTTATCATTGTAATGTCCTTTTATTGCCAAAAACAGACACGGAAACGAGATATTACGGCGTTAGTAAAGACAAAAGATTCATTAAAAATTATTTTGTGTAGGAAAATTTTATCCTTTTAAAAACTTAACCATTGACATAACGTTTATTTTCCAAACGATAGATATACATGAAACACCATTGAAGTAAGAAAGTTTCACAGTGCAAGAAATCAAGGTTTCAATCATCTGTTTTAATGTACATTTCTTTTACTTTTATCGATCGCAGGGACGTTTATATTTCTTGCTCATGAAAAAAATTTCACGTGTAGTGGCACACAAACTACGTTAATTATCCTACTGATAAAAAAAATCCTGAACTAAGTCTATATTGTATCAAAAAGATATGTCAAAATCGATTGGCATTCTCAATTAAATCTTATGATGGAAATGAGAATTTTACGAATATTCAATTAATTGACTGTACAATTGATTGACCGTAGTTATAATTAATCATAAATTGATATTCTACGTTGGTAAGGTGATACGGCTTTTATTACGGTTTTCAGAAATACGAGCAAGAAAAATTAATAACGTGTGTATATACAAGATTAATTTCACAGTAATCCATATATCCTTGTTTGCACGTAATAAAATATTAAAATAGCTAAAAATGTTTTTATCAACATATGTATATGTAAAAAAGTTAATAACGTGGTATATTGTTTTAATTATATATTAAGCCTATATAATATATATATAATATATAAATAAAATAAAATATATATATGTATATCAAGTCTATGATTTAAAAAATTTTTTATATTTTACAAACACGGAATTTGAAACTTTCTCTGCATATCAGTAAAAGTGACAACGTCATTGTCGTTCAAAGCATCTTTCTGACAACGTAATGTAAAACGGGCACGACGGTTAATAGTTTAACATTCCCTGACTAATCCTCTTCACTGTGATACAAGATGCATTTTTATCGAAAGAAAGCAGCGTGTTTATTGGAATACGAGTTTTTTGAGGAATCCTGGCCAGTAAATCATTATGAAATTATCTCTACATAAAGTCGAGTCCATTTGGGTATTTAAGTGGTCATCGTGTCTTAGCGCGATCCACAACGAACGAAACAACAAATCTGGTCATTGTGACGACCGAAGGATTTTCCGATCGTAACTTTATCGTTCGAAACAAATGACTCCGGTTGCCTTCAATATCTTCTTGCGAGATAAAATATAAGCGAGAAAATAAATAAAAGAGTGTTTTTTTCTCTTATCAGTTTTTTCTAGTAATTTTCTAAAAAAAAATATGTTAACAACTTAGCACTTTCCAGATTAGCAAAAATTGTTTCTTTGCTCGTCATTTTAACATAATTAATTCCATTTCAGTATATAAGACTTGGATTATGTTATTCTCCTCTTCAATTTCTTTATCTTATTATTTTGTGATATCACAAAATGATTTTGTTTCGTCGCGTTAGGATACAATGAAAGAATTTTCAACCGTAACAAATAGCGACTGACAAAAGCAAGAACGCCTGAAACAAATTGCCAAATGATGAGGCAAACTCTGAACGCCAGTGTCAACAGTCACGAAACGGTGACGATGCAAATGAAATACAATTTAGATTGACTTTTAATTGCTTTGCTAAGCCGACCCGATAATTACATACTGTCAATCATGTTATAGATCATTGATCGAGCGCTTTTTGTTGTTTTTTAGTACTGTTATTGTTTCCAAGAAGCATATTCTTGAATATATTATTAAGAATAAAATTAGTGCTTGACAGACCAATCATATAGTTCAATTATTAAAACAATGTGTTTCATTAACTTTCAAAATCCAGTGTCCGTGAAATCAGATTGACATTGTTCTTCTTGTTTATTTCAGATATATGATAAAGTGATAAAATTTCGAACATGGTATAATTCTTAACGAAATAAAAAAAATAAAAGATTTGAAGTCCATTTGTCGAAGTTTGGTATTTTCTTGTTTATTGATACCCTTTAGTATCCTCTACACAATGAGATTAAGTTGAAATTAGATTCAAATCTTATTTCGTTCAGAATTGTTCGAAATTATGCCACTTTACTTTATTATTTATTAAACTTTATTTTTAAAAAATTATTAGATATTAATCCTTTAAGAATACCTCTACCTTTTAAAGTCAGTTAAAAAAAAGATATGAATTTTGTGTCATTGGAAATACTTTTACTTGATAGTCCTTTACATATATTCAAAGAGCAAGGTACCATATGCTTGAACCTTCCAGCGTTCCGTTGAACTAACAACGAGAAATGTAATATTTTACATTTAAGAATTCGTAAAATAATGTTACGATCCAAAATTGCTGTCAACGCGTCTCTCACGCCCAATAATCGATATTCGTGTCCGCCCATGACGCGCAGTGCGCACACTGCGTGCTACCAGCGGCAAATAGATTCGTAAGCAACGAAGCGTATCGCACGCTGCATCTCACGTGCACTATGCGCGCGCGAGCACGGGCGCGGATGCACGCATCGCACGCGCGCGTGCACGCATACATCGCGCGGGCGGAGCCGCTGCGATCGGCCTCTTTGAACCCCCCTGCGTGCGTAACTCATGTAGCCGGTACTCTACGCAGCGCACACGCCGCGCACCGCGTCTCGTTACACAACGTTTCAGACTGAGGACTCCGATAACGATAATTAATGTTGCACCGCGTTGATTATCCCGCACGCGATACACGTCCGCCCCCTCTTTCATCGTTTTCTCTCTCTCTCTCTCTCTCTCTCTCTCTCTCTGTTGCCCCCTCTCCCCTCTCTTTCTTATTGCTAATTCGCGCTTTTTCACTCCGATATTTGCCGCTCTCATCTGAAATGCACTTTGCAGAGAGAAAATTTACCGTAATCGATTATGTCTATAAAAATGATCGATAAGTATATTTCTCTCTCTCGTCACGTAAAAAATATTAGATACATATTGTCTATCGAATTCTGTTTCATTCGGCACTTAAGATTATTAGACTGCACTGTCATATTACAGGATATTAACATTCTAAAATCTTTGAAGTGAAATTTAATACAAAATAATGACAATTGAACCAGCATTGAAAAAAAGTGGCTGAATTGTCAATTTTTAAGAGTGAGATTTCACTCTTTAGAGTTAGCTTTCACTCCTAAGATTTTAGAGTGAAGGAAAGATTCAGAAAATTTAAAACTTTAATTAAAGGAATCTTATGTAAACCTTCGAATGTAATAAGCAATATTTTAGCAAAATATTTAAAATTATCATAAATATTATTAATTTTAAATTTTGATTGCTATATAATTTTGAAAGAATTTTTTTTACACAAAAGAGAGATTTTCTTTAAATTCTGCGAGTGTGACATCCTTGACTGAGAATTCATGGAAGAATCGCGCGCCGTCGAGATCGCCCAGAACACCGAGATAAGAAACGACTAGTCGACCATCAAGGTCGCGAAGGATATTGAAGAGATATTCATTATTAAGGCGACGCCGCGCCGAGACGTTACGATAAGTGTATCCGATGAATGCCTCGGAAATCCAAATCGAATGGGCAGTCGCGGCGTTGTTTCTCCGTTTCGTCGTCGCGCCATCGATGCGAAATTAATCATGCGAGCCAAATTCGGGGAATCCATTAAGGCCGAGTTCGGCGACCCAGCAGGACATAACCATATTGGCCGATATCGTCATTAAGAATCTTAACACGGGGGTCTCGTGGTATGGCACTCATCAAGTGCGATTGTGCATCCCCCGAAATGAGGCTAAATCAACACCACCCACTATTTTTTTTTTTCCCCAAAGCAAATGGAAGTGCGAATGAATCTTCCACTTTCTGATATCATTTGTTAGTAGGCAAAAAATATTAATTTGTAGATAAAGACGTAGAAATAATAAATTGGATTTTATCAGGATAATTTCATTTATTCTAATTCCGTACAATCCTCATACAAGATATCTATTTCAATTTTCACTTTCACTTAATATTGTCTATTTATTTCAATTGTTGAGCGACCATTAAAGATTAGATATTGCAGATATATTTAGATGTGAATGTATCTTTTATACCTACTCTATAAAAAAACATGGATATGGATTTAACATCACATATGAGTAACATCACATACTTATACTGCATAATTCACACCATGGTGAAATTAGATAAGACGTTGCATTGTACATGATATGATACGACAAATAAAAAATCGGCCCTAAATGATTGTTGTGCAGTCAACGTATTTATTTTATACATTTGTTATTATTGCAAGGATAACGCTTTTGCATTTTTACATCCAAAATAATTGTTTTCTAATTTTTTACATTTTAAAATATCACGACTCAAGATATAGGTATATAAATATATCTTCACAATTTATTACTTATTAAATTACTTATTAATTCTCCATTCATATTTCAATTCTGATAGAATAGTTTCAAGATATGGAGGTCGCAATATCTATATACTGAGAATTAAATCAAGCTAGATTATTTCTTACGTGGCAGTGCTGCAATTCACGGCTCGCTCGGTTTATATCGTCGAATTAAAACTCGAAAACATGTCGTTTTAAGTTATATGATTAACATGAAGTGATTAATTGCGTCCGTTCGCTCGCAGTAATTGCTATCTGCAATCGCCTCCGTTTGCGCTATTCTAAATTTACGCGAAATACTGCTTTGTCGATATTACGTCAGCAGTCGACCATTGTCTTAATTGTTTTACCCACATCGCTGGAGAAAAACTCAAATTTGATTTTAAAAATGCACCTAATTTATCCTATCAGAACGTCAAGTCGTTTTGTTAACGAAACGAACAGGATTATTAATGAGAATTGTTAACAAACAACTGAAAGATAATAATTTTAATGTTTCTACATTATTTTTTTATTTGATTTCCTATGATTTATATTTTATTTTATAAAATTTTTTATAAATTTTTCTTACAAAAAAGGTACGTACGTTTTATAATAATAAATCATTTATTATTAAATAAAGATTTTACACGTAAAATTTAAGGTTTAGGTTTTAAACCTAATTTATTTTTAATAATTTGTTTTTAAATATTTGTTTTAATAATTTAAATACCTTGCTAAAAATGTAAGATTATGTATCAGAATCTGATCGGCAACGCAAATATTCCAATGCAATATAATATGTACATTTTGTTAACAAAGTGGGAATGCATTAACATTTATTTTCATTTCTTTGTAAAAAATATACGCGTTAAAATTATTCTATTCTTTATTCGAACAGGTTTTAACAGTTGGTATTATCACGTGCGTTTCTTTTGCTATGGAAGTAATTTTCCATTGCAATGAGAAAAGTAGTATATTATGCTTTTTTAGATGACTTCAGTAGGTATTTTTAGCGTTAAAATTAGCGCTTAAGTTACGAGGCAATTAGAAGTCGAACTGTTCGCGACTAATGCGTTAATAGATTCTGCGAAATTTAATTTCCTGCCTTTTCCGCTTTCCTGTCAGTCTTTAAGTTCAGAAGAATATTTTTCCTGATCCAATTTGCTTATCGCAACATTTCAATAATTTTCCATTTACGCTTTGAACGTACTTTCGAAATACTCATTTAAACATTCGTAATCTGCGAAGTAGTCTCATAATTTTAAAATATCGTTTACGGATAGAGAAACGTGATAAAAAAATGGAAAAAATTTTTTGGAATACAAAACATTTCGTTATCTATATTACGCGTTTTTTGAATACAAACCATTTCGTTATCTACATTACGCGTTTAAATTCTCAGGAAGAAATTTTCGAACAAAGAGACTTTGTTATTGTCAATTTATGAGTAGTGACAACTTATGAGTAGCAGACTATCACTACTTGAGTAGTAGACTATGAGTAGTAGACTATAAATGGATCTTCCAACAATTTAATTATGAACGCTTTTTCATTGCTGATGTGTGCCTCTGACAAATAGTCGAGCTCAAAATAAAAAAAAGATAGATATCAAGTACAAACTCTAATGGTTTTGACTCATTTTATATGAATGCTAACTTATTCGATTAACATTTCGTGGTTCAAAAGTATTTACTTTAATAGAGCATACATTGAAAAATAAAAATACAGAATCCAAAGATGGATTGGTGTATTAATAATAACAAAAAGTTGTATTATTATTAATCAATTCAGTTGTAGAATATATTGAAGAAGTCAAAAGAATGAGTGTAATGCCTGTTTGACATATTGTTAGTGTCAATTCGTTAAGTGAAACTTATTTTTGTAAATCTATCTTTTGCAATCTACATATTTAAACAATAATATATTTAAGCAAGCTATATATTTAAGCAAAAATGGCATTCACTTAAAATGCATAATCATAAGTACTTATAATACTGACATAATAGTTAGACTTCCAAATACAGATAGCACATAAAGTAAAACTATCTAGAAGTAATAAATTAAATTGGCATACCAGTCGATATATATAAAAACACAACAGATACGACTTTAATACTGTCCTATATAAATGCCGCGCAGTTAATTAAATTTCGTATGGTAGATAACTAGATTTTTATCTGAGTGCTAAATCGCCCATGCAAAATTTAATATTTGTAAAGTAAAAAATTTTAGATAAGAACACGATAGTATGGCGTTATTTTATGAATGCAATTTATAGTCAATACTACAATATTTAGATTAGAAAGTTAAATGACTAATGTGTTGTCATATCGGATAGAAAGAAGTCCATGCAATTATTTAAACGTGCGCATTATTAGTATTATTAATGTCACACAGGTAATTTTTGTTTTTTGTACAGTCATTTCTGGTCGTACAATATAATTATTTTTATGCGTTCTAAAACATAATAAAAAAAATTTATTAGAAGCGACAGGTTGTCCTAAAAAGCAAATGTGTTTTATTTTTATTAAACTTATGTACATAATACACTTATGTACATAATACACAAAAATGTCAAAACATAACATATGCTAAACTTGCTAAAACATTGAACATAATATTTTTTGATGTGCTATCTAGCTGTATACATAACGTATGTCCGTATGCATATGGAATCATTTAAAGCAACTTGTCTTCGATAAAGGATTTATTTCTCTGTTGTTTAAATATCTGTTGTTATTTGATTTAAATAGCAGTAAAGAGATAAGCAGCTTCTTTGACTAAAACTATTGGTTTTGAATTATCTTAGCATTAATTACGCATAAATATATACGCATCAAAATATCGTGCAATGCTTCGAAACGAGAAATTTCCGTATGCGATAACTGTGACGTTTGAATAGGAATGAAGTCGCTTTCTTTAGGTCAGATGACTTGCAAGAAAGTTTCTAAAATATTTCATTTAAGATTTTATACACGCATGTACGCGGAAAGAATTTTCTGTTACAATTTACCCTGAAAATATGGTAGTTGTGGTACAATACAATATTTTAAAGATTTTTACCATGCACTTCAGTAAAATTGATCAAATTTATTTTATACTTTATTGTAGTTTTATTAATGAATGAGAGAGAGAGAGAGAGAGAGAGAGAAATTTACATTAAAATTCTTCGAAATACAATGTTGTCCCACGACTGTCATATTTTCAGAGTAAATTCTAAAAAAAAATTCTCTCCATATATAAACCATTCGACGTACTAATTTATCTCTCTCATTATTTTTCTTATCCACAAGTAAGTGATATGAGGAAATCTCTTAGATAGAAATTTAATATTATCATTTCGAAAAAAGTGCTTAGGCATTTAAAAAATTTACTTGAAATATTTGTGTCATAATGATATGAAAATATATTAATTTGGTATTTTAATTTATTTTCTTTAAAAAATCAATCTAATTTTCTTTTCTTTACAATGTGTAATTTCCTATTTTGAATATTGCATTATCGTTATGAAACGTTCATAACTGAAGAAAAGAATTTTTTGCTTATATCAATTTTTGATATTAATTATTTCAATACGGTTTAGATAAAAATTTTCCTTTAACCTTCAAAAGTAAACAGTTAAATTAAAAACAATTGGGATTCTGTAATAAGTACTCTCACGAATTAATTGTTTACTTCTTAAAATGAAGAATGATATATTGCTATTTATAGGTTAACAACTTCATTACAAGTACACGCAGATACGCAAATTATACACTTAGTATATCTAAGCATCTCTGACGTTCTATCAGGGACAAGGGCTGTTATCAGAAACGAAAGTAGCAGGATGACTTCGTGGTAGGCCTCTCTATCTTAACCAAATTTACGGAAAACACTCAGCCCGGAGGCCACTGTCGCCAAGAATCCTTGTCTTGCCACCGGCAAATGATCGGCATTTCTGGCATCCTTTCTTTCTTTCTCTCTCCTTCCTTCGGGACTTGCAACCTTAGGCCGTAACTCCACGAGCGTGTTAAACTCGTGTTTCCTAATGGATTCTCGGAATCGCGTCATGATCGTCTCCAATCACTCGGGTCCCGTACCTGTGGTCTGCCCTTTCCCTCTCGCTCCTCTGATTCACGATGCGAGCGAGATTGAATTATCCTTACGTAATGCACTTTGTTCTGCAACTCGACTTGGTATCATGATAGTTCGTAATATATTTGATTTGAATTAATTGTACGATTATAATATTATTGTGTGATGTATATATATTTATTGCATGATAAAATGTATTTGGTTCACTGCAAGAATAATAATATCTTATCACGAAAATGTCAATAATAAATCCTGCGATCTCGTTACCATCTCGACACAATATTGTTATCATAAATTTTCGATAAAGAAACTGTCTATGTAGCTATGAATTAAATAAAAAATTTATTCACATGGAAAATCAGTTCATGCGAATTATTTCTTGAAAGTTTCGTCGAGTTATTGTTTGAAGTTTCGTCGAAGTTTACTAGATAATAGTTACATAGAGAAAAATACATACTGTATGCAAATAATAATTACTCGTTTCAAATACTTCAAAAGTTTATATATCCGTAAATCTATCATAAGTTCATCACAAGCAGCAAATTTATTTTAAATGTATTCTGAATCCTAGTAAGTTTAATACTTCAATCAGGAGTATTGAATAAAAACAAACAATTTGCTTATTGTATAAAGTCGCTTCTTCGATCAATTTTACAATATTCTTAAAAAAAAAAAATTAATTATTTTAATTAATAATGAGTTTTTTTTAAATTTGTAATAAGTATATCTTAAGAGTATATCAAGAAAATATTTTTTGTTAAAGATAACCGTCACTTAAATTAAAGAAAGAAAGTAAATTGAATAATCATTTTTAATTCTTAGCAACAGAATAATATTTTTCCGTGAGTAATGTTATGGGGATTGTTGCAGTTTCACGCTTCACGCGAAAAATGTTATTGCGAGCGCGGTTTGTTGATCTTACTCGCCGTTCTTCGTCATCGTTTCTGATGTGGTCTCATGTAGCCCATTCTATATTTCTGACGCGGAACTAATGGTGATACCGTAGTAACGAAAGACGATGACAACGGCGACAAAGAACTTTCAGTGTTGAGAACTTTCAGTCTCTGAGAAAACAGATCACCGCTCAATCGAGTTGCGATGAGGACGATAGCGATCCGATAAAATGAATCGTCGCGGTGTACTGTCTACCGACAACGTGACACCTGTGTTCGTTGTGGATGATTAGTGGACGGACAGGTTGCGAGAGATTGAAACTTTTAATCGACGTAATAGGAGAGAAAACTATCGTTCCAGTCAAGGGAATGTTGGAATAACCAAGTTATGAACGTTACAGTCGTATAAAAATCTCCGAATTCACTGAATAAAATAAAAAATCCTTTTATAGGATTAAAATAGATGCAAAATTAGGAGGTGATGCAATGGACTTTATACTAAATCGAAAAAAATTAAATAAGTTTTTAACTTTTTTTTTCAATTTTAGTATAGAGGAGAAGGTATTATGGCCAGTGTATATATTGCGGCCTCCCTTAATATCTCTGCTATTATATAGCGAATCCTAATGATTACTTATGGAATTATTTGTTCAGTATCTCGCCGTTACACCATGACGATAATATACCAATACTCAATAGCCAGCATTTATTATAACGCATTTTTACTTTCAAATATTTCGAGACGTTTCTACATTTTAACATTTAATTACATCTACTTCCTCATTTTTCTTAAACTTGAGCGTATCATCACATGAATATATGTATTTTTCAGTGTGTTATTTGCTATTTAACATTTTATTTGACTGCATATATTTTGAGTTCTACAAATTTAAACAATAGCATGATATTTTGCTAATGTACCCCTCTATGGGTATTAATTAGTCACGACCTCTTTTTTGAGGTTTTCATATCAAAATAATTATTTAATAATCGATTGTAGCTCTACTGTTAATATATAGTTTATATTAATTACTCTATTTTAATTCTCCAAAATCTGTAACACAGTTATTGATGCTGGATCTGTAAGACCTTTTCAATTTATATTAATTAAAAGGCACTAATTAATTTCAAGAACTGTAACTAGTATAAAAAAAACATAAATACTGTATTAATTTAAGAGTTTAATTTTTAATTAAATTACAAACATACGTTACATTACGATACATAAAATATAATAATATAATTATATACCATATTTTAATATCTAAAAATAATTCAAATTTGCAAATGTAACATAAAGAAAATTGAATTGTTTGACATTTTTAACAAAGAGATTTAAAGTTACTTGACTTAAATCCTGATGGATTCATATTTTGGTTCAATTACAATTAGTTAAAAATTAATAATTAGAAAAAATGATTCTTATCAAAATGAATTAAATCTAATAATATTATTCATTACTCTTTTGATTACAATGTATATTTATACATTTAACCGTTTGATTAAAAATTGAAAATTTGTTTAACTTTTAAATTTCTTATATGATCCATGTTTAAAATAAAATAAAATACTCTTTTCGTTATTATTCAAGATATTAATTTTGATAGATAGTTTCCTATTATTTTTTACTCAATCATACTGAGACTTCTTTTTTAATCTGCGGATATTACAATCCAACACAATCGTTCTTGGTGAATTACGATCATGCCTGGCCAACTTGTGCGGTCGTAAATATCTTCTTCTGAATGAGTAAAATAAAGCCGACGGGACACGAAAACAAACACCCGTCGAACAGGCGAAACGATCACGAGGAAAAATAAAAAGAGTAAGTTCGACGAAGAGAAGAAGCGATCAAGTGCAATTGAAACGATCTGCCGGATCGATCGATTTACAAGCAGAAAAGAAATGGCTATCCGATTCATCGAAGCGGATCGACGATGTAAGAAGAAACGATAGAAGATCCGAGAATAAAATCGATATAAAGATTACAAATTCATAAATAGATACACCCGATATCTTCTCCTGCCTGTATTTAAGAACAATAAGGAATATTATGTTTTATTTGAATTTTCAAGAGTGAAACACACTCTTTTCTATTACTTCTATTAGGACGAGAAAAATTAATTTTTTACGTTACATTGTATATTGATTGTATCTTAAATTATACGTACCTCACGCGATTATAAATGGGACAACAATAATTTGTATCCTGGAATTTCACGCCTGCCATTTCAATTTAGAATTTCCGCTTCGCATGCGTATCGTATCAAAACAATGCCGAAATTTGGAAACGATACCGCAATGGATATCTTTACATTCTATCTCGACGATACCAACTGTGTTACGCCGGGTTCTTCATTATGTTTCCTCGTGTTTTCTCAGGACGGGAGGTAATTTCGGCTGTAATTTCGCCGGTCATTAAGACACACACCTGCCGATAATCTAAGTAATCCCTTGGTATAGCTAGATCTGATACGTTAGTAATATTACTGTTATTCGTAATAATGCGTCGCTGAGGCACTTAATGATATTTTAAATGAGAAATCCAGTTATTCTTCTTCGTTAACGAATCGTGTATAATTACAGGCTGACTATAAGTAGCTAAATATTATATATATAATTATAGAAATTTACTGTTTATTACGGTCGATATTTTTATTATGTTGAGTAATAATTCATAATTATTATTAACAAATAATAATAATAATTAATTATTAATTATTGTAATTTTCAAAATAGTAAAGTTGCTAATACTTCGAAAATGTATTAGAATGTATAAAAAAATTCTTTTTATTTATATAATAATGTATATCAATTATACGTACACGTGATATGTCAAAATATTAGCATTTTAAATTGAAATGTATAAGCATTGCGTTTTAAATCGCAATGTAATTACTTGAAAGATATTATTTCTCAAGCGAAATACCTATAATTGCTTTTAATAAAATGCAAACGTTGTTCAAACAATACTCAGAACAAATATTCGCTTTACAAAAGTAATAATTGAGACAGTTAATTATTTTTTTAGTCGTAATTCGTATTTATAAAGGTCTGGATATAAATAAAATTTGACGAGACAGAAACATCCAGCAATTTATCTGCATAAGATTGGATAGAGAATAGTATGTTTAACGAGTGTGTTTTTTCTTTACAGTCTGGACAGACAACTACATCTATTCTTTTTTATTCTTCTATTGCATCGATTTGCTCTATATCAATTAGCAGAATTCTTAATTGACACTTCGTCGGATGCGCGTGTCTCTACGTCCCCCCTCCCTCTCCTACCATAGCGTCCCGATTCTGCGGAACAAGTTAACGAGGCGAACATTTTACGTTTGATATTTACTTCGGGCCCGCCTTGGGTCTGGTTTTATTGAGTCATATATCAAAGCTTCGGCCCTGAAAAAGTGAGAGGAGTAGGAAGACTGGCGCGCACGTTCGAATCAACTGACGAAGTTCTCGCCTTTGTAAGCTCGGCAGTTTGTCGCGTTTTTTCTGTCCGAGCTGTCAGCGAGTCTGCTTTAAATTTCTGATTGAGTTTGATAATACTTGCCGAATCATTTGTCATTGTTTAATTTTACGGAAATTTCTATTGCAGCATTTTGTTTGCGAGTTAACAGTTTGCACATAGGTATCAATAACATATTAATAAAAGCAGAGAATGCACTTTTTATGTAATTTTGATTGAGATATTTTACTTATGTAACATATCTATACGTTACATTATTCAGTTTTATTAACAAATTTTAATTAGGAGAATTTATAATAATAAATAAGATACAGAGAGTTCTTAGAATATTAATTATTTTTTAATCCAGTTAAAACAAAATAAGTATCTGCTCTCAGAGTTCAAAATAAAATTGGAAATTTTATATTTTTCCTTACTTTTAAAATTTAATCATTATATATTATTTTTTTTATGTTTATTTTATATTAATTTTATCATCTTATCTTTTCTCGATGTTTAGATAAATTTTTAACAATTCATATTATTTAATTAATTTATAGATCGTGTATGGTATAACACGCATTTTAGACGAAAGGCAGCGAGGACGCGTGTCCAGTTTTTGTGATTTCTCACCATAAGATCGCGTTTGAGATTAAAATATCTCGAACGCGCGCGATAACAGTTTCAAAACGAGACGAGAGTGGATGCGGATGAAACTGAATCCAGAAGATGATCGTTGCACTCGTCCGCTTCAAAGGGGAGCGTGGGTTTCGGTGCGGCGTGCGCGGCCATGCATTCCAATAAATAACGAAACAAAGGAGCTGCAAGGCCCACCCCGCCCCATCTGGTCCCAGCACCGGGCCTCGGACGCGCCCGCCGCCATATTTACATCCGATAACGAGCCGCCGGCAGATATTTACATTTTTAATAGCATAAACCCACAGAGCCCCGGTCGGCTCACTTATGGCAACGCTTTCCTCTCCTTTCCGCTCCCCTTTCCACTCCTCTCCTTTCTCCCCCCCCCTTTTTTGTTCGCCATCAACAACCCCACCGCCGACGCCATTTATTAGCCTTAATTGATCGAAAGGGGTCTCTCCCACCCTCGCGTACTCCCTTTCCGTCTTCCCCTTTTCCATCTTTCTATCCACCTCGCGCGAGCCGGTTCGCATTTTTGTCCGAGACGAAATTTCATTAGGTTGCAGCGAGGTAAGGAAACGGGGAAGAGGGGAAGAAGGGTGTAAGATACGACGGGGCGAGGAAATGAGCCGTTCTTTTCACTGTGCAGCATATGACGCTGGCGCCTTCATAACGATTAGGACCGGCGGCGAGTTAACAGGTGATACCTGCGGAGATCACCCGTGACCGATCTGTTTTACCCCATCTCGGGATAAACCAAGGGGAACGCGCGCCAGTTCGGTGGAAAATATCCAATTAACAGGAAGATGAGAGAATTCCTGAGTAATTTTCCTACCATAATTAACTGCGTGTGTACAAGATCTCTTTTGACAACAGCATCTATACAAAGTGAATTGAAAGAACTACAAAAAATTTTTAGAACACTCAATACTTTAATAAGAAAATTTTATTAAATGTACGTATAAACATAATATAATCCTTTCAACGAGATAGATTTTTATTCTTATTGTATAGCTGCATTTTATAAATTATAAAAACAGATATTGCAATATTTTATATATCTGTGAATATATATATTAGTTTCTTATTTTTAATATAAGTATTTAGTTTTATATAATGATTATAAAAATTTACAAATAGCATATTTTGAAAAATTTCTGGATAACATGGAGTATCTTTCATGTAGTGCAATCGATGATAAAATTTATCACAAATATAATAAGAGCTTGCAGAATTATAACGCCCTTGAAATATTTTAATTGGACTTAACAAAAGTTAGAAAAAAGATTTTTATTACACATAATAACTTTACAATGCAAAACATTATATTTGTAATAACAATAATATGTAGAAAAGTCCTTAAATGTTTTTAAAGTGTCAAAAGGTTTTCACGAATCACTTATTTGTCATGTAATGTGCACAAAAATATAAATATCTTTCATAGCTGTTAAAGAATGAAAGAGTTAAGTATTTGTGCCTTTTATTTCTTGTTTCGTTTCTCTTTTTATTTTATCTTTTTGAATAGGAGGGTTTTGTATAATTCACTTGTGCTTTTCGTTTTATTGTAACGAATATCCGATCCATACAACACAAAAGCTTGCAGCAACATTGTTACAATATTGTAATTTGATGTCATAATGACTTGTGTTCTGTTTGGGTAGATACTGACTTTGTAATGTAAAAAGAGTTCTGTAACAATTAAACAGGAAAAATAAGAATCTGTAAATACGAAATGTCACATACTTCGATTGTCATTATATAAAAATAGAACGTGTGCTGTAAGAAAATTTTTGCGAAAAACAGATGATATCACATAGAAAATCTGTTATGGGGCGACAATAAAACAATAACACGTGCAAATAAATATCACTTCGTTCGTGAAATATCATCACTTTGATCCGCGGCTCACGTTAGAGTAATTAGATTGATAATTAGGCGATCGTCGTGCACCTTTCTTGGTAGACGACGATCGCCTAATCGAGTCACCTTTAACTCATTCGAGCCGCAGGAAGCATATCTATTGCAGGTGGGATATAAGTTGTTCGAGTTTGAAGTAAGTTAGTACCGAGAGGGTGGCTGCACCGCTCCAGCTATGGACGAGCCGCATTCGTATAAGGAGGGGTTAATTGGATGGAGTGTTTGCGCTCGCAATTAGCGATTAGCAATTACTTCCTATGCGAACGGATAGATAGGGGGGGAGAGGGCTTTGAAGCTTCGGTTTGTTTCGGACCGACGGAGCGATTAATGAGCCAATCGGCTAATAACGCGTCACGCAAGAATACGCGGTAACCGTTTGCATCGCGTTGCCGTTTGCGTTGTACGATACTATGTTGCTGTTATTACCGTTCTTTCTCTCTCTTTCCCGGTTCGTGCCGGTTGTTGGCCCTCGCCAACGTCGTCAACTCCCACGAGGATCGTGGGCACGTTAGCAGATTACGACACTCTCCCGCGTGTACATTATGCAGGGAGTAGTTTAGAGAGCGGAGTCAAAATGGCGAGCGCGTGTTAATCCACTTTCCGTGGTCAATTGCGCAACGATTAATAAATATTTTCCTCGAAAAGTATCATGAAAGGAATATATTTGCGCGACTAAATAATATGCTTACCAGTAGATAAATTCTTTACATAAAGATGTCTTTCACTCATCGTTGTAAAGAGAGTCTAATATATTTTTATTATTAATTCTTATAAATACTTATTTCTTATAAATTCTTATAAATACTTATAAATACCTATTTAAAGTAAAATATGTATAGCAAACAATATTAATTAGCAATGGAAAACTTATTAAAATTACATAGCAATCTAACGCGCACTGAAAAGAATGTTCAAAATTTTAATAAATAATTTGTTTGAATAGTACTAACTAAATATTTACTAAATATTTAATAAAGATATGTTTGTTTGGCACAAGAACCATTAATTTGATTTAATAATTCTATCTTTTTTTTAGTAAATATTTATTTAGTTGACAGTATTCAAATAAATATTAAAATTTAATACATTTCTCTCATAATTTTATTCCTCAATGAATTTTTGCTCAATGCGTAACTACATACATATTCAATTTATTGTTTTATTATTGTATGAAGCGCTCAATACTCAGTCAATGACTCAAAGTTTCTACAAAATGCCTTGTCAGATTTACGCCACGGTCAAGCTCATTGGGGTATAAAATCGCAGGCTGGAAGTTTGCGCGGGATGTCCGCGACTCCCCACGCAGCCTGTACCCCGATAATTGGACTTACGAGCCGCCATTAGTAACCGAGACAAACGATCGCCACGTGATCATACGTTAAAATTCGTACCGTCGCTCTTCGTTTATCCGCCCCAGTCTAATAAATTCTCGCAATACTTCGCAAATCATCTTGGGTCTCGCGCGTTCGGCGGAGGGTTGCGCGATGGTTGAAAGACCACGGCGGCGCCTGCGAGAGAAGAAGTCACGAATTTCTCGGAATATATCCAGCCTACGTGAAATATATACACACGTACGTGTATGTGTGTGTAAAAGACTCGGCGCGGGATAAAGCTCCGCTAATTGGTGGCGAGGACGAGCGGTGGTGAACGCCTGCACCACCGGCTGGCTCCGCGGCCCGCGTAATTCCGACTAATTTATTTGATTGCACCAGCATGCCCGGCTCTCCTCGTCGTAATAAGACTCGTCTCTGCCCTACCTGCCGCCCGGGCCCAACTCCCACCGCCAAGAAAGTAAAGAAATGCCCGCCCGCGTTCGATCCTCGATACGATTTCGAGTTTCATCCTTGAGATCGCATCGCGCGCGAACGCCGTTTACTCGACTCGCGAACAGCTTGGTGCGATTAATTAATAAATTCGAGACTCGTAAAAACCTTGACCAAATATTTTTTTTTAAATAAAATCTATTCTTACAAAAAGTGAAATAGAAATAGCGATTTAACCTCGTGAATAATAATCGAAAGGTATCAACATTATTTTGCATCTCACACTGATATATTAATTTTACGCTGGCCTGTTTTATATTTTTTTTTCATAATTACAACTATTACTTAGCTTTTGATTGGTCGACTCTTGTTTATTGCTATGTATATAATATTCAATATCGGCTTCATATTGATATAATTTTTATTTCAATATTGAGAGTTTAATACGCCTGAGACGAAGCTAATGTTAAATCGTAATCTTAATTTGAAGTTACCATTGATTTCAACATAGTTGGAATCAATATTAAGATTATATGAAAATTACAATGTGAGGATTAATATTTTTCAAACCAATTTTCTTTTTCTTAATCTCCGAATTATTTTTACAAAGTTAATTTTACAGTTATTTGTAAAATGCATGTGATTTTAAGAAATAGTGATCTTGCATGCAGTTCCAATTATTCCTTCCTTTCTTCGGTAACTAACGAAAGCGCAGATTCTCGCAGGTTCTCTCGCAGTACCTTAACAGTTCCTTAACGAGGATCAAAGGCACGATACCCTCGTGTCGTCGCGCATGCGGACCCACGCGAGTGCGCGTGTGTGGGTTTCAGATGCGCTGTAGGAACCCTTAATAACAATGTCGCTCGCAGTTAGTACATGGACGGTAGGTTAGTTAGCTAAGACTGCAGATGTTCGGCGTTTGAGCAGGAAGGGACAGAGAAAGAACGGAGGAGTAAGGGGCGAACGCTAATAAAACACAATTAGTGGACCGACCAATCAGCGGTCGACGCGGTACCGTATATGCACGTGTAAAACCCGCGCGGCATTATTTACAGCCCGCCCGACGCGTATTATTGGCAGAGTTTCTCTTTGTTTTTTGCAATTAGCAGCGCGATGCTGCAGGAACCCGTAGAAGTTGACGTTGAAATTTTTGACAGCCCCTTTGAGGCTCATCTTGGAGAACACTTCTTGGACTTGTCTAGCTTTTAGGACCATCTGAGGACATCCAATTGTAAGTTATCATGAGCTCGATGTATCTTTCATAATAATAAAGAAACTAAGCAATTTTTTACGATAAGCATAACACATTCATACTAATCAATAAAATTTTTATCCAATCTGTTCCATTCTCTGTGAAATGTTTAAAATGTTATAATATTTACCATACATCTTTTATGAAAGAATAATTTGAAATAGTTTATATGATAAAACGATTTAATTATTTACTCAGAAAGAAATGAAATTTCTTCTCTGTATATGTTGGAAAGAACGAGCGTCGATTGTTTGGAAACGTTCTATAAAATGATTTAACATAATTGGTCCATTTATTTTAAAAACGTATGAAAGAAATTATCATACGTATTACGCAAATCATTTTTCCTATAACGTTTACATTCAATTATACGTTAATTACGAGATGTAGTGCGATGACTTTGTGAGATTACAAGCCTCGATTAATAGTCATGTTGATCGATCTGCAAATTTAATTCGTGCGCCATAGATTACGGCTTGTCGTGCACTTATAAACCATGTCCGATGATTATATCTTTAGCGATGCTGTCAATCGTGCAGCGTTGAATAATTCTAATGGCACAGAATATTATTTTTATTTATTATTTCTAATAACACGAAGTAACAAGTCACTATTCTTTAGTTGCTTTTCTTATTTAATAGATAATTCTATTACATTTTTCTTGCAATTATCAAGAGAATAAACATTTTATTGAAAATTTTTGAAAATGTCGCTTTTTAATTAAACTAATGAATATAATAAAATAATGATATAACCTCATTCTGGCGAAAAAAGATTTGTACTGAAAAATATTAAGAAAGAAATTCTCATAAATATATCTTAAACGGCTGGTTTCATACGATAAAAGTTTCGTAATTTTATGCAATTATACTGCAATCACTAATTTGAATGGAGAATTTGTGAGCACGAGGCTGTAACGATGAAATTTTAAACGCGAGGGTGGGTCGTTTCTGTAATGGGATAACGGGAACCGATGGGAGGATATAAAGACGTAGCTTACCCGCGGGGAACATCAACCCTCGTTCGTGAAAGCCAATCGAGCACGAACAACCACCCTAATCGCGAAGCGCCATTGGCTCGGAGTTACTCCAATTCTATTACACCTTCTGTCATGGCCATTTATAGCGTTTAATCGACCAGACCGGATCGTAATATGGCGGCGATAAACCCTCGGTTGAGCCATGCACATGCCATCTCACCCCCGAGATATTTCTATCGTTAAATAGAAAAGTCAGCATTTGCAGTTTCGGGGTAATCGCGAACGTAAGAGTACTCTAAATATCTTAAATTACATTTCATTCAATTTCGCATTGTACTTTTTGTTAATTATCTGGAAGAAACAAAACAATGAAAAAAATTAATTGATGTTCTAACTTTAACGAGAAATTTAATTATAAAAATTTGATCAAAATATTACTGCATCCTAATTGTAATTGTGGTGAACTTCATAATATTGCATCAGCAATTATAAAGTTTTAATAAACTATATAATATTATAAAAAAATAAAATCGCGTGGCATTAATACGGCGATAAATATTTTGACAGATTTCTAAAATAATATCATCAACCAATCGGATAATTCAAACTTTCAGGTTGAAATAAATATTCTTTTATCAACTCTGACAGTAATTACCGCGGTAAAGGTAACTTTTTAAAACATTTTTATTCGCTGTACCGCGGTATTGTTAAGCCAACTACTTGAGCTCGCTTATCTATGCGTCTGCACAGTGGGTAATTATTTATACCCATTTTTAAATATTTACCTACAAAGTACGCAAGAGAGTACGCTAATAATACCCGTGCAGCATTAATGTGGCGATAATTATACGGTTCTGTCCTCTTTCAAAACGTCGATGACAAAGTAAACTGAAAAAAATTTACAATTGTGTGCGGAAATTGTTTTAAGTAGTAATAAAACCGAGTGGGAATGTGCTCCATTTTTATTTTATAGAAATTAATTTATTATATATTTGTTTTTACTATGAAAAATTTAAATATATCTATAGGGAAATAATCTAAGTGCCCAAGCTGGATAACAATGATAGCAGTGTTCCTCTTGAATAATAACAATTATCTTTTAAGATTAAACATTTTCACGTGTCTATTTTCTGTCGAGTAGAATTCGTTAACTACTTAGTGCATCGCAACTATATTAGATTAGCAATTCTTATTTTGTTGTCGTGCTTATCTATATGCAACGTAATTCGTTTTACGTATCGGGTGTGTGTAGTGTAAGGTAAGCGAGACTAAATGTAAAACGGGATGCATCCCAGTTTTTCAGATAAAGCAGAATTTAAAGAATGTGATTACATAAACACGCGTATCACGTGCGATAATGAATAATGGAAACATACAAATATACCGTATTTTTATTTGTCATTAACCAAATAAAATCTTTACGTTATTATGTATAATTTTTAGGCTGCACTGACTAGATATGATGCTTGTCGCCTCTCTGATAATTAATATCACGCGTCTGCGTTCTATTACGTTGCGTGTGCACGTAATGTTAATTTGTTAATCAATGCGCTATCTTGTTAATTATCCGATAACAAGCCGATAGTTTATAGAGTCGCTGGGAGAATGAGATTCCGTTATCGTGCGAGCTCGTTTCGCTTTATCGGCTGACGACTAAATGGTAATTCGCTATTTATTCGTCGTAAGAAAGTCGAGTAATGCGCGTTATCGTAGCCAGGCAGGTATTTTGCATATCGGCCAACTAGAAACTCGGCCGCGATGCGATGCAGCTAGTGGCAGCGTTTTTTCCGTTATTCCACGCTCGTACCGCTTCTCCCGCGATCGCATTCTAACTGTGCGGATGCTCGCGATGCTGCGGCATTTATCTAGTGACGAAATATCGAAATCATATCTATCAATTCGGACTACATCTTTAAATTCGCATCAAAAACGTAATCGTTTATTTGCAAACGTATCAGTTGCTCAGACAAATCAGTAACGCTCGACAAATTATCTTGAACTATTACTTTAATTACTCGGAAATTAGATATTTAATTGTTATGTTTTTATTATATTTGAATATGTAACTATCTTTGAAATCCCCAGTTTTTCATCGTAATATTATGACACTGGATAAAGTTGTGTGCTTTCAAATTATTCTACAAGAAATCTGTAACAATTCAAACAATTCATTTATCTAGTATACATGATAAGATTATATAGAGAGAAAACACAATTTTGCTAAATAATTTAGAATTTTACTGGATACAAATCTGAAAATAATTTTATTTCCAATCAAATTATTTTGAAGGTATAACAAAATTATTTTCAAATTTGCAGCCAGCAAAATTTTAGATTCTTCAGAAAAATCGTTCTTTCCGTGTACTAATCGAGTGATAAGAATGTGAATTATTGTTTTCAAAAATTTTTTGTTTAGTAATAACTTCTGGCAGAAAAGGGCTTACGGGAGTGATGTAATAATTCGCTCTAGAACTCTAATTGGGCATCGTTTCAATCACGTATTTATCTACACCGTTGATACGTGTCGGCAATAACGACAGCGATACAGTTTTTGCTAGATCCATGGGCGGACTAATTTCGAGTTAATCGCCGTCTTATCGCGATCTACCGACTTTAAATGCGCCTTAATTAACTCCGCCGCTCTTATAAGGGCGGTCGGTTTTTGCTGAATCTCTGGCACAAAAGGCACTCGTCGGGAAAAAGTAAACCCTGGAACCGTAGTTTCTCAAGCCCCGGAATGTCGTGCGGCTTTGATAGAAGAGGTAACTGATCGTCTCCTCCGAAATCCCAGTGACATGATCAATCTTTTGTTTCTCCAATGTTTCTTTCCGTGGATTTAATGAAAACATTCGCATGTTTCCTTAAACTAATTTTTAGAGTCTTATTATTTATAGCGAAAATTTTCATAATCGTCTCAGGAATTATAATATTTTATAAGTCATGAACAGATTGATATATAAGTACTTTCAATCTATCATGTCACTTACATTTTTATTTATCTGATATTGCTCTTCGTCTATTAAAAATGCCGCGTTTAAACATCTATTGAAATTAATAATTTGCGACTACAAGAATTAAAATGCATGTCTTTTTTTAGATCTGCACGAAACGTGAATTTTTTCCCAATCACAAGCGTCACACTCGATTTGTGTGCAAACACATACAAAAGACTATCACTCAAATTATTTCTATATATTGCTATAATTAAGGATTCCATAGCACCATATAATCAACACGCAGAATGGATTTTTTATACGACAACAAATTACATAGATCTACTAATAATTATACTTCCAACTTAATCAACTCAATAATTAACTTGTCCACCATATGGCCTTAGAATATGATATGTACCTGTCACCTACCATAAATATAGTCGTTTACTTCTATTTGTGCTATAAAAGAAGCAAAGTTCTTGTTTTATCCGTCATATATTTATCAATATTTTTATATGCAATTATTCAATTTCATATAATATTTTCAAAAATTACTGTCACTTATAGTCTCATTATATATTTTTTTAATAATACGGATTTATGTTAGAACTACTATAAGACACGATGTTACGATTGTTAATATTCTTTTTCGTTATCTCAGAGTAACAATACGTAAAAGAAACTTAAAAAAATATTAAAAGATATAAAAAATATTACAAAAATTTGTAATAAAATTTAATTAATTAATTAATTAGCAAAAATTTAAGTTGATATAATTTCATCAAGATCAACTTTTAAAATGGTAGATACTAGGATTTATGAAAACGTATAATGGTCACAGTAAAAGTGTACTGTGTAAGTAAATATATCTATTTATTTGAGATAAATGTAAGAAGTATATACATATCTTAATATATCTCAGAGCCTCTTCGAAAGACTTTACAACATAATGATTATTTCGATTAACGCACGATGAATGATAAATTTAAGTGGACTATTTAAAACTCACTTAGCGGGCGCTCGTCATCCTGCGTGGGTAGCTCCGTTTCCTCGACGTCGACAAGGCTGCGGATGCTGAAGACACTCTTTGCTACTCTGGTCTTCTGTAGATCACCGACGCCTTCCGTAGTCCTTCTAGGCGTCGTGCTGAGATCCATCGTTGATTGTCGCACTATTTTCACGAACAGGAGCGAACGGGGGAAGGAATTGGCATTTCACGTCCTCTCACCGTACACATCGAGATCGTGTCGTCTCCGTCGTCGACGTTGTCGTCCGCATCTTCGACCTCGTGACTTCATTAACGAATAACAAATTAATGTTATCCGCGAGAAAAGCTTCAGTTTCCTCACACCTATTAGTCTTTTCAATTTTGATCGTCGAGTTCGACGATATTCAATGCGTAATACTCGAAAGAGTAAAATCTAATTTGCAGCTTCAATTGGACGGACTCGATAACAAAATCGTAGGTCACTTTAATACGTCGTTCTCCACATTTACTTTTTTATATCTATTTTCTTTCAAAACACTGCAGGGTTCTTGTTAATTCCCCCTTCCTCCAATGTCAACTTAACGACAACTTAATTTCATTGTCAACTTTCTGTCAACTTCGATAACTCTATTGAAACCTGTCACGCGAACTCAGTTTCGCTCATTTTTAAAAAAGCTGCTCGTTTATCTGCTACTTTTTCATTTGAATCACACACGTCGTAACAATTGCGAATATGTTGCACCCAGATAGCAGACCGTCGTTAGTTAAGTTGTCGTCAAGCCACGATATCTCTGGGAATTCAACGATAACTTGGTTTCTAACTGAATAGTCTTTTTCTATTAGCGGACACAATGATCACATATCACACGTTATCGATTGCACTTTTTTCTTTTCGTGATCTCGGAGATCGATTAGCTTCGAGTGTTTGATGATCAGCCTTCTGACGTTGCACTGATGTCCCCCGTGATTCGCGCTACCACGCGACGAATCGTTTCCTCATGATCTAGAAAATCTCTCCTTCATGAGCCAATCATTCCACTATTGGACCTAGTTAGTAGTCGCTTCGCACTTCCGTTTTCAGGCGAAAATAATCGTTCTCGCCATTCGATAATACCCCCGGACGGATCATCGAGTTGCTTTTTATCAACTCTGACCGGAAGCGCTTTATCACATTAATTGTTATCAGAAGAGCGTTATAGCAATCGTGGACTGACGTCGCGGAAAAGTTACTCCTGCCGGGCCTGTAAACAAGCTCACGCACACACACACACACACACGCGCGCACCTTGGAGGATCGATGAACTCTTTCACGGTTCACGTCATCCAACTTTCGGCCGTCCTTGTTGTATTTACGAATCGCAACGCCTGATCTGATCTTCCTTCTGTTTTCGTAAAACTACAACCAGTTTTTTAAGGTCTAGTCAATACGGAACGAAAGGAGATTCCTCAATCTTCGTCGTATATTAAATAAGTAGCTCCTCACGTGATTATTTCTGATTTTCGAACAGTGAAACGATCAGCTGACGCTCATGACGTAATGACAATAGGACGGTGGAGATCTTGTGCAGCCCAGCTCTGTGCGAAGTGATAGTTTCATCAATCTAAGATTTTTTTTAAGGAAACACATTGAAATCACTAATAGTAGCAAAACTCAATATCCAAGAATTATGATTGTAATTATATAAAGCTATCTAAACATTACAAATGAATAGAGCGCGTGAATCTTTTATCACACAAATTGCCAATGTTGCAAACTTGATTTGCAACGTTTGTAGTCAGTCTTTACGAAATTAATGGCCAATCTTGATATATTTATCAAATTCTTCGAGATAGAGAAAATATCACTTTCTCTAATAAAGTCAAGGAACTCTTCCTCGTATGGCTGTTTAGCTGAAACCTACTCGCAACGTAGGCTCTAATATTTATAAATAAAAGAGTGATATATCACATTTTTTTCTATGTATATACATATACTCAACATTGTCTCTTCCGAGATATTGTAAAATTCGTAACTATTGTTCTATAAGTTCGTGTAGATGTCATATCCACGTAAAACACAATAATTCTTCCTTGGACCAATTATTTGCGCCACGATGTCCATCAGCACATTTGTTTAACTTCTCAAAGTAACGTTAACATAAAAAATTGACACCTCTCATCACTTAAAAATTTTTCTTTAATTATGGTTGTGCGGTTTCAGTACAAACATAATTAATTTACAGATATATATACACGTAGATGTCGTATCCAATTAGAATACCTTTCCTATCGAATTTATTATTCATTGCGATTTGCATCACGCACACTTTTCTAATTTTCCGAGTCCGAGCGGCGTGCCTTCGGGCACATTCTCCATAACGAATAGCGATCAAGTCATCGACATTCACCCAGAACGCGGTCGGACAGCCGGCTCGAAAGCAGACTTGACAGTTCCGTCATGACGGAACGAGACCGTTCGAGAGAACGAAGCCGTAGGCGCGCGGCACACACGCGTATCGCGAACTCCTGGCCGGCAATGTGCGCCGTCGCGTTCCCTCCACTTCGAGGAGGTCGATCGCTTGCGCTGTCCAAGGTGATACCAGGTGGTAGAGGGGAAGGTGTGGAGAACCTGCGGACCGCCTTCGTGTTACAAAATGGAGTTGGACACGGGTTGAGAGCCCGCCCATCGGGATCCACCCACAACCGCGAGAAGGGTTGGCCGAATCTTCTCTTCCGGAGGCTGTTTCCTCTGACGAGAAGAGATAACGGTTGACTCGCTTCGCGTGCGCTCGGACGTTTCGAACGGAGTGTCTCGGTTTCGATGATTTTGCCGCAAAAAAAATGATTTATCTCATCGGATCAATTTTTGACCGCTTCAAATTTAAATGATAAAGGTGATTTGATAATGTTGTGATAGTGATCTACGGAAGATTGACGTCGAATCTTTTTACATAAGATTCTAAGACTTTTTTAAGAAAGAAACGAAGATTGTTTATTCATATTTATTTTATATTTCATATACAAGAACTTAAGAAAGTTTGATCGTTGCCAAATCTCATTGAACTAAAGATAGTATTAAAAGTATGAATATGAATTGGCGAGCGAGAGCGTGACAGACAGCGTACTGGTCTATCATGCCAGAGGTCCCGGGTTCGATCTCAGTAGGAACCAAAATATTTACGCTCGTGTCTCCTCTTGAAAAAGGCCGGCAACCCCCCGAGAGTATTCTTGCCCATCGAAACATCTCTCGAAAAATCCGCCCATATGCTCGTGACAATTGAATAATCAGTGTGCGCATCACACAAGCATATGAGAAAGGTGTAACACAAGTCAGAGGCCTAACGTAAGAAAAAGAATATGAATTAAAAATGTGAAAAAAGTGATTTTCATTTGTTTACGTATATCTAAGATATATTTATATTTTACACTAAATGTTAGTGAATTAAATATGTTTCGCTAGAACTCTCTTTAAAATTACAATAACAGCTAATTCATAAAATATAAATTGATTATTACATTGAGGCTCTAAAATGTCTTTGTTATTTAAAGCTAATCAATATTCATATCCGTGACTTTTAAATAAAGGAAACTTGATGTCTTCTTTATTTAAAATACATGAATGTTTGTATAATACTGATTAGTTTTAAATAAAAAATACATGCTAGATCCTCAATGGAATAATCAATTTATATTTTACATTATAACAATTGCACACCCCTTGCCGCGCTGACTCTCAGTAGCCTTGAATTAGCTGTTATTCTTATTGTTATATTGAAAATGATACGAAAAAGCTTTGGTATATTATATCTTGTAATAGATAAACATTAATTGTCAACACAAAAGTCTCGTCAATGTGGCGCCAATTATTTTATAATTTCGATACTTATCTAAGAACAAATTAAAGATCTTTTGCAAGAGATGTTAATTGTAACAAAATTTTAAAAGGAAACCACATTAGAATCAGGGGCCTACATATCATCTTTTTTCCTCTATATTTATTTTTTATATATTATTTCAGACTTTTTCTCCTTAAAGCTTTAAAATAACTCAGAAAGTTTTGTATTCGACAAAAATACCGATAAAAAAAGCAAAAGGACTTGAAAGTTAGCTTTTAGGAATTGGAAAACATTGTGGTAGAAGGTATTTGCACAAGTGAATGAGTTTGATAAGTAATTCTCTTCGGTTTATTTCATATGTAATGTTCATTGATTTTTAATACAATACGTAGTGCGTTTAATAATTCGCCATAATAGCCAGCCATTAGAAGCACCTCGAACGGCAGGAGATTGCAAAATGACAGATTTTTGATTATGACAAACATTTTTATACAGGAAAATTCCGCAATACGTGGTGCATGAGTTTAATCCCTTCAAGCCTATTATTTACAAAAAGTCATCGCAATTAAATATAATTTGATTTTTCGTGCATTGTTTAATTTGCGTAAAAATAATACTTATTCTATTTATTACTAATAAAAAAAGTAATTACGATTTTTCGTAATTTATAGATAAATTACCTACTTTTCAACCGTGTATACAGCGTAATATACAGCGACTTACGCAGGTCGCTATGACAGGTTGAAAATCGCAAGGAAGTAAAGGTAAAAGTAATAAAAACGCAATTCTGAAAGAGATCACATTCGATACAGTTCCGCTAATAATACCGCCCTTTGAGGCGCTTCGCATCGTTGAATTTTGACAACAGACATTGTCCTGCACAATCCGAACACAATTAATTTGGGCGAGTATAAGTAATACAATTTCGCAGTGACACGTCGCTTTATAAATTCCTACATGACTACGATCAACGCAAAAGAATCTCGAACGAATCGAAATACGGAAAAAGGAAATTTGCGCATCCACTATATCGTAAATGCGCAAATGTAACATCTATCGAGGGTTCGAGGACGAGCTGTATACCTTGTAACGAAGTCGTAATTTCGTACTTTTAATCACGTAAAATTAGATTCGTAATATCTATTCTTCGTGATATCTATAATAAAACCCTGCCGACGCGAAAAGAGATTTAAAAAAACCAAATAAATATTATTTTCACGCAATAATCAATGCAAAAATGATCAACTCCATTTCGCTTTTGGTATGAATGTAAATTAAAAAAAAATATTTTAAACAAAAAAAAAGCAATTTGTCTCTGTTTCATTAAAAATTCATACGTAAATATTCAAAATATGTATATTTTATATATATACTTTCCCGTAAAAATAAGATATAGAATTGATCTGTGCACAGAATAGTGCGAAATTATCTGAAATATATTCTAACAAATTCGTATTTTATTTACGAAATATTATACAGTTCGGATTGGTAACTAACGTAAACTAAAAACTAAAGTGGGAACTCGACGTGATCCGACGTCGTCGTGTTATCGCAACTTTGTGCTATTTTTTTGTGACGCGATCTCGACCGTGTAAGTACCAATCACTGCGAAATCGAAGGCATGTCTTTTGCGCGTATGCCACCGTCCGTTACGACGTAAGCAACACAAAATACTGCTGTCAAATAAGTACGCGAAAAGAATAATAAAGAAATAAGTAGAGAAAGAAAGAAAATTAGAAGCAAAGTGTCAAATAAATATAATTGCAACTGCAATAGAGAGATTGACCGAGTTCCCAATGAGATTTGAAGTCTTAACGCAAAATAGGCGCAGCCACAGCGGAGCACGACGAAAACGGATAAGTGAATCTCAGACTGTCATAATAAAAATAGATCAGTACATCATTATCACCGGCATTTGAATGACAAAGCACGAAAATGCACGCAATAGTATATGCTCAATCTGATCACAAGAAAATTCATATAAAGTCGTCATTTGTCGGCGCCACCGACGACGGGCCTGAAATCTCAACGGAAAACTAAAAATTAAAGTAAAACTCTCCCTCTCGTGTATAAATTTTACCAAAAGACTGTATATCGCTTTAACAAAAGTTTGACGAAGATATTAAGATGCAAATGTAAAGAGAAATGCAAAGAAAGCTTCGTTACAATGCTAATTTATGTTAATTCCTACCTTAATCTCGCTGGCGAAGATTATTTAAATAAAATTCGTCCTCGAACGTGAGTGAGAAAAGTCATGTATCTTTGGCACAATAAATATGAACGTTACAGTTATCCGCGTGTCAGCCAATGCTATGCGATTGTCGCACCGGCCGGGCTTCTTAATTCCCTCTTTTGCTTCTTCGAGCCACGGCACTTGAGATCTTTCACGTTCCTTCACGCTGATACGAAATGATCACATCGATCGAAATTAAAAGACCATCGTAACGTAGACAATTATAATTAATGATATTAGACTTAGCACCTAATGGGGTTATTCGCAATTAACGGTTCTTAACTATTCGGAAATTTCGATAACGCAAAATAAAGTACAAAAGTCCTTTCTGCTTGGCCTAGAAAAACTAAAAAAATCGTCTCGCCGATTCATAGCGCATTGACTACGAAGAAAATCGAAGAATTTAAAAGATTCAGAATGTATTGCACCGATGCTTACTAAACGAGATCCAGAAAAAATTAGAAGGGAGTATCAAGAGACAAAAATATTTTTAATCGGACTTGGCTGAGTCTAATTAAAAATATTTTGTTTTAACGTCATTAATATTTACGGTTTTCAGTTTCTATCTGTACTGCAAAACAATTTACAATATGTCGAGAAAATCGCTGTGATAAATCGAAAGTTCCCTTGGTGCAATTCACCTTGAAATTGAAATCACGAGACGTTTACGTATACCAGCTTGAACACCTAGGCCTTGAGATCTAAGTACAAAGATAATCGTAATTAATCATAAATAATAAATCGTGATCGTAGATCAATACATAATAATTTTAATTAATTAAACGTATTTTGTATCAATCATATAGCATCTCAAGTGACGCTGTGGTTACAAAAGTCTAATATTATACGATTGATACGGTATATGTTTAACGCTAATCATTGTGCGTTGACTTATAATTATAACTTACTTTTTATGATTAATTAGGACTATTTTGGTACTTAGACCCTTACTTGTGCCTATAATAACCGTACTTGACATTTATCGGTAACCAGACGCGGTTCACCATCGACATCAGCAATTATTAACATTGCCCATGTCTCGTGATCGTTAGCGATCGTTAGCAATTGCCGTTTGCTAATTTGAAAGTTCCTAACTAATTTTCTGCTCGTGCAGAGGCTTACCTATCTTTTGACGCGACATTTCTTTGGAGGGGAATGAGACATCGCTTTTGCGAATTACGAGTACCGAATATCAACCCTCAAGTACATATTTTTTACAAGTACATATATTTTTACATAACAATTTTTATTCTTAGGTTTATTATGTAAAAACGTATACTAAATAATACAAGCATAATATAATAATTATATAAACAGGATATATATATATTCCTTACAATATTATAGTTAATATAATTTAAATGATTATTAATATATTAATAAATTTTTTAGTTATATCAATTTTTATCTAATTTATTAATTATCTTAGTCAATCAAATGAACAATTTCTTTCACGTACATTGGGAAATATTTTCTAAGAGTTGATTTAAAAAATTATTATATAATGTAATCACAATAGAAAATTAATATATAAAAACATATTGTTTAAAAATACTTCAAACTCATGCACAATTCGATTGTCTAAGATAAGGTCAAGACTTTTCATTAGAAATAGCTCCACTCTTGAATTAAATCCTTCACTTGTTCTAAATTCAATTAAGTACAGGATCTACAGTCAGCAGTCAATAGGATGTACTTGAGGGTACCAATTCGATACAAGAGATAATATCTCAAAATGAATGAATTCATTTACGTATACTACTTCCGTTTAGGGCGTGTAACGATAATTAATAAAGCGATCAAAATAAAAAATTTGTGTAACACAGATGTATTACTTCTTTGGAGTGCTCGTATTTACGGGTTGCTAGCCTAGTCTATAAATTCAGCTTGTAGCGACGCATGCATGCGAGATATTGGATCACGGATCATACACAGGACTACACTATTCAAAAGCTCCGATATTTTTGACAGCCTAGCGAAGTCGAGCCTTAAGACTGAAGGTCCACTAGACTCTCTTTGTCTTTTTGACCAGGATTTAATTACATATTTTTGATTTATAAAATTGGATCGTTTAATTTTGTTTTACGATAATTAAACGATACTTGAAATTTTTAAGTGGAATACAACCTAAGGATCTCGATAGGTCCTCCCAATATTTTCAAATTCCGTCTAGCTGTTCTATAAAATATCCGCCCCGTTTTCATCCCGAGATTTCGAAGGATCCGGCTGCAATTACGAGCAAAAATAAGCATCATCGTGTGCCTGTTCGTTTTTTTCGAAATAATAAAATTCGTTATATCTAATTAAGTGTGTCATGGTTGATCGCAGTTACGTTGAATACGCGAATTCGCGCGTATTTGAGATTCGTGTAGCGATTTTGATAAGAAAGAAATCTATCGCTCGGTATTAACACCGGAAAGTTGCTTATCGTGCAAAAGGACACAAAAAAGAGTCTCCTTCACATAGATTAGCTTGTTGCGCGATCGACCGTTCGACGAATCGCTCTTCGTGACGATTTCGAAAGCGATTCGTTGGAGCGCTTGTACAGACGTTACGTGGCGACAAAGCGACTTATTGTCGGTTTGATAAAGAATCACTTCAGAAACTTGTATTTCTAAGAATGATTCTCGAAATAGTTCCGAGATAATATATTTAGATACCATAAAAATCCAAAAATATCCTTTAGATACCCGAAAAATATGGGTATTTTAGACATTTAAAGGACATTTTATGGATCAGAAAGTGCTTTAGATTCGTGAAAGATCACGTCTTTTAGATGTTTAATGGAAGTCTAAAAGACTGGTATCTCTTTCTGACGTCTTTACGTCTTTCAGATGCGTGTATCATCTGAAAAGTTGAATTCTTTATTTGTTTGATATTTAATAATTAAGTATCGCTATTAAACCTAAACCCTAGTTTTCTTCCGAGTTTTGATTTTAATCCTTAACTGAGGAGGATGGGGGAGAATTTAGATATCTAAATTCCAAATAATTTCATGTAAGAAATTTCAAATAATTTCATGTATAAATTTTGTATAGCAGATTATTTAAGCTATACAAAATTTATACATGAAATTATTTGAAATTTCTAATTCGGTTAAAAATTCTATTCTCTTTCAACTATTTTATTAGATTGAACGCTATTTTTTAAATCAATTTTTAAAAAACTGATATATAATCAGTAAAATCATATAGTTAGATCAGTTAAGGATTGATTAATCAGCTCACGTGTCAAATTGCCGACCTGCGAACGTTTCGTTTAAGCTGAAACCGAAGCGGCCGAACAAATTCCAGTTCAGTCCTTACGTTCGAAGGAGAGAGGAGTTACGTCGAGCTCCTCATCTGTCTCTGTCTAGGAGCGCATCCTGAGTGCATTTCGAGCACATTCGTCGCTGTCACCTCGCTCGCAGTTCTTCTTTCCCTCTTCCTACTCGAGTAGGAGACGGATTACGGGCTCTCTCGCCAAGCAATCTCGTGAATTAGATAGTCTGGCGCTAAGCAGGCACGTGGTTCGGCATACTCGAGGACGTCTGTAGGGGCGAACGTGTCTGGTGAAACCTCAACAGCTCGGACACAGTGACTGCGACACGTACGACCCCGCGACCTCCCTCCAGGACGTCGCTGGCACAGCACACGAGATTCTGAAAAATTAGCAAGAAGCACATACGCGTCTTTAGCACCTGTTTTCTTGTCGCGCAGATATTTTCATCTGTCTTGAATAAAAATGCGCGATTGATTTAAATTATAATCTAAAAACGATATGACGAAAATACATCTAAAGAAAAAAGAAATATTTAAAAGATATATGAAAAAAAGCTTTAAATTATATATTTTAATTTTTAAGTAGTAGCTTTATGGTATTGCCTTTATAGACAACTGTATTGTATCGAAATATTCTAGGCGATGATGAAAAATATCTTATTTATTTCGATTAAATATATGTATTACAAATAAAAATGTAGAATAAAATACTACGAATCTCTTACCTATGATCAGTATAAATTTCGAAAATATCTTATCAGACGTTTAGGTGATATCAGAAGTCGGATGATGAAACCTGATTTTTTACTTATAAGAAAATGTTCGAATAATAAGCAGATACATAAATGTATGAATCGAGAGAGAGATAAAAGTGAGTTTAGATAACAGAACGTCTAAAAAAATGCAAATTCAAACTCAGTTAAAGAAACTCTCTCTAACGAGATGTATAAAAGCTTTTCGAAAATATTAAAAGGATCGTGGTAAAAATAATAACAGTTTAAAGTGCATTAAATTTTAAAGTAAGGATTATTTTGCAAAAATTTATATAAAAACGTTTGCAACACGCAATAAAGTGAAGAAGATGGTATCAAGTTCACAATTTTTCCAATTATGTTCTATTACTGAATGAACGTAGAAATTTAAGAAAAGGATGTTTTATTATAAATGGCTATAATATTACAATCATTACGTTTTTTTATCCATACAATCAACGTTACAGAGTATACTTCAAAGAAGAAAAACAAGGTCAATAATATCGCTGTGATCCAAGTAGCGAAACACTTAAAGAGATTTTTGGTCGATCGATTCGACGAAAATCGAAGAAAAGATGCGATGAATGTCTCTTCGCATTTTACGTTTCGCCACTAGAATCGTTCTCGCTAATAACAAAACGTTAGGGATGGCGGACGAGTGTCGTATATAAGTAATTTATAAATAAATTAAATATGAAAGACAGAAAAACAAAATACACTGCGAGACTTGCGAAATATGATATCTGCAAGATATCGATCTATCTGCAGATACATCGATGGCTCGATCGTAATCGTTGAACGGCGTTACTTCAAATAATTGTACTCGTTAAAATTATATAGGCAGTATTCGACTAATAAACGCACGTATTTTCTGAGTACGTTAAGTATAATATTTTACTTAAAAATTTAATTCATTCTACAGTCATCATTGGATTGTCGTTTACTATTATACATGTATTCATCGTATAATGCAGCAAGAGTAAACTTACAATAAAAAATTTGTTGATTAATTTCAAAATAATAGGATATTAAATAATAATTACCAATAGTAAATTTAAATTTTTTAAATTTACAATATATCTATTTATATTTTATATATAAATGTACGGTTTTCGATTGGAAATTGTTTCCAAATTTCTGCCTTGTAAGAAACAAATTGGGAAACTTAGAAGTCAAAGCGAAAAATTAATGGACGTATTTAAATAAGATTGATAATTCACTTCAGAATAATTTTCAAATATTTACTAATATTTTGTAAATATCTACTAATGTTTTGATTGAAAAATATTCTTTCTCTTTAATTAAATGCTAATTTAAAACGATTTCTAATAGATGTAATGGAAATTAAATCTGATTTGATCGAAATGATATAAACATGTTGTGCGTATATGCGTTTTTCGAGATCAGTTACCGTCTTATATGAAAGATCGAATTGAAATAAGTCGATCATGCTGGGCTCGTTATTCTGATCCCGCTTAGGCCACATATCTATTCAGAAAGGAATTATTGTCTTCCACTGCTTTCCATTTGATGACACAAATCGACACAAGTCTACACAAGCGTCGTTCTATGACATTCAGAGAGTGACAAAGATAGAACGACACTTGTGTCGAGTTGTGTCGACTGTGTTTCCTAAAAGGAAAGCAGCCTTCAGCTCAGTGAGCAGGTATGATCGATCGTGCAAATACGAAACGTTTAAAGAGACGCCGCGGAATAAATATAGATATGTATATAAATAGACAAGAGAAGCTTTAAAAGCTTACGGAAACAACAATGGACGAAAATACACCAAGCACCAAATGGATTTATCGAGCTAGCGAATAATTTAATTGACTTACATACGTTAACATTAACGTAAAAAAAAACCGAAAAAAATGGTCGGAAACGACGTAAAAGAACTAGTTTCAACGAACTATATATCTGTTTTCATATAATATATCTATCTCTATATATATATATTTCTGCATATATAAGCTTTCTTTCTTCGCGTACTTTACAAAAATTATACACATAAGCTAAACGCAAACGGAATGATTTCGTATTTTTCTTCCTCCTTAAATACCCCTCTTTTTCTTTTGTTTTGTGAATATGCTTAATAGCGATGTAGCCTCTTGCAAAAGCGAAAGCTGTTGGTAAAATTTCACTGTTACGATCTACGAGACTGATCCTCGACTAGTACGACTGGATCCAATTGAAGTTCAATACAGAATTTTACTGTATGTATAAAACGTTGATTTTAACCTAACGTTCGATTTTTAACTGGCCACTCTTAATAATAATTTCTATAATAGCTATATTAATAGTATCGTTACAAAATCATTGTACCGGTCCGTTTTCAAAGATAAAATATAGCTCTCTAGAGCAATTACGTACATCAATCGTGGACCGCTGTGCTAAGCAACTGATAATATAAAATGGTATGTGCTAAATTCGAATCCAGTCTTAAATTGTTGAGAATACTATCCCAATACCTCGACATCTCGTCCAATTCTAATGAGAATAATACTGACGTGGCCGTCGCGATCATTCGTATTCGCATCTCCGCAAAGGATCATTAGGCATCCGTCGTAATGATCGATGATTAAACGTAATGGAATATCCGAATGATGACTTGTCATCGTCCGGATCATTCATTCGTTATTCCATAATGGACGATTCGCTCGTTGGATGTAGGCGCGGAAGTTATTAGCGGACCGCCTAATTACGCGTTTAAGATTCGGAACGCCCGGAGATAATAATTTGTCCACTGACGGTGCAATTTAACTTACGGTCGACAATTGCAGTTGAAAGCTTCTGACATCTCATCTTTTTTTTTTAAAGAGGCATTACTACAGATACTATCGTTAATCGTTTGACTGCGTATCGTTATTTTTATATATTATTAGAGTAATGTGAATTGTTAATTTTTCACAGATAAATGTAAAAAAAAAAGGAAACGCGCGCGCAAATTCCTCTCTCGATAATTATTAGTATTCAAATAAATGTAACGAAGTAATATTCAAGTGAATAAGGGTAAGAAAGGAACCGTTCGAAAGATTAATTATATGACGATATTCTACAAATAAATTATACGCAAGAAACGATGTTAATAAGATATAAATTAAAGAAGGTAGAAAATGAACGCCGGGCGTTCCAATAAATACAACATTCCTTCAAACTGACTAAACTGATTATTGTGGTTAAGTAATGAGTAGTAGCTACGAAATCATCAGTTGCAAATGAAATACGTAGAAGCCACAACAAATTGCTGTCGCAGAAAAGAAAAGAAATGCAAGGGGAGAAAATAATCTGACTAGAACGGAGATAGTTCGACTTATAACTAACGACACTATTGTAGACTAGAAAGTGCAAAACCCACTTGATTACAAACGCGAAAATGCAATGCCGTTTATGCGTTCCGTGCATCTCCCGGCAAGATCGCGAACTGAATCCGAGTAGTCGTAAGAAATCATGGAAGATACGGTTCGCCCTTGCAACCCCTTAAAAATCTACACTGGCATGTTGCATAGAGTAATGCACGTGTCGATTCACAACGATACACGTGTAAATATTATGCTTGTATGATAGTCTCTTGAAATATAGAGTGGTCACCCATATATATATTATAAGGCCCACTTACGAAATATGTTACGAAAAGAATCCTATGTCTCTTTTTTTATGAAAAATCTTCCAGTCCTTCTCTGAAAGACCTTCCACATAAAAAGAATGATTCTGCTAAAGTATCTAAAAATTTAGTTAAATACAGATCTGAAAATATTTATTACATTATCGATAATTATATAGAATGCTTCAGCTTGTTGTTAATATGTCAAAATCTTTTGTCTATATTTGAGTTTTGTACGTAACTATTTTCATAATTGAACAAAATTTTTAGATCTGTATTTAATTAATTTTTTAATCTTTAGCAAAATCGTTCTTTCCGCACAGTCATCAAAAATTTCCAGAACGCTCGATTTAAGCGTTCCGGTAATTCGTAACGATTAGTGTTGTTTCACATTAGGATCTTTTCAACGACCATGGACCTTGTCGGAAAAATAAAGTAATGCCGCATTCAATGGAACATGTTGAGAAGTTTGGCACTATCTTAAGTACTGCAAGTGATTAGTATCAAAATTATTATTTAAAAAGCCCACTGTCTATCAATAAACTGGATGTGATGTAATATTGTAGGTATCTATTTTTTTCCGACAGAGATCCCGTCTTACAAATCTGAAGGATGTTTTCTTAATATTAAAGTATAAGTTATACACTTACATATTATAGACGATATTATGCCCTCTACGTTTCTATCAAGTTTTTATGAAAATAAATTAGCAGGTAGCAGGCACCGTGTCTCTACCATCGTATATCGCTGTCACTTTGATCTCGATTGGTTGCTTTTTCGTACTATTTTAACAGCTATGACTAATTAGGTACTATAGGAAATAATTATCTCAGAGTTTAAGTCGACGTACTTTTTGTGAAAAGTTGAAGTGTTCATACAGTTTTTTTTGTCAGTTTAAATTTCGATATTACAATTACAATAGAATCAGGTTGAATAACTACTATAATTAGTATAGACTTACATACTTGATTTTTACGTTTAACCGTGATTTTGAAATCTCGGTGGAAAATATACTTTTTATATTCGTATCTTCCAAATTCCAAAATTCACATTCTTTATCTTCCAAAAGCATTGGAACTCGAGTAAAATTAATGCCGAGATCAAAGTAACATTAATCTAAAATAAGTAGGTTTTTTAAACTGCAACCAAACAGCTTGGTCGACAAAGTATCGAAGAGTGCTCTGTCTTGTTTGTTCCATCCCGAAACGAAAACGGTGTTTCTTGTGCTGGACAATTGACAAAGAAGACAATCGAACTACTTATGAAATTATATACGAATAAGGGAAGCAATAATTTACGGATGAATATAAACTTCATCTTTAAACCCTCCTTTGTTATACCTTACATTACCAAAATAGAAAATCCTAGAACTGAAAGAGATTCCCTTAGCACCTTTTCGTGAATCCTGTAACACTCGCAGGCCTATCACCTCTCTATCACAGACCCACCAATCTTGAAAAAGCCGCAGGCAGTTTATTGGTCGAATCTTAAAAAAATATTGCCGTCGAAGGCATCGTAGCTATCCTTCCCTTCACTCTTTCTTCTCTTCCTGAGGGACAATCGCAGACCCAGACGAAAAAGATGATGTCACAATACCAGTTAATTGGGGATTCTGAGGTTTTCATCGTATACAAGGCAATGAATACTTTCCGAGAATTCGGAAAGTCAAACGGGATATACGACTTATACAATTTTTGAACGAGTATTGCGCATCAACTCTTGATTTCGACCATTATCCTTTCTTTTTCTTTTTATCAAAATATTGTTTCATCGGTCTAGCCGACGACAGCCGACTCGCACGATTACAAGCGGCGATCATATAACTGGTTCATTCTGTAAGGTACATTCACAACTAAACGTGATATGCGAGCGCTTTCCACTTTGATTGCGCTCTTTGATTTTATGTTAATTCGTAGTAAGCTCGGAAAAAACTAACGAGCACATAGAATACAATAAAACTTCGTGTTTTGCAGGGGACATTATCACGTAAACTTTCACTGACATTCCCACTTGCAACTGTCGATGAAGAAGGCTTTTTCAAACAAAAAAGATACAGACTTATATAATATTTAGCCGATACGTTCCATCGAGCTGTCTATCAACACTTAAAAACTATCTCCGAAATTCTCCGCTGACTACAAAATTCCTCGCTTACATGCTCGAGCGAGGAAAGTTACGTGAGCGTAGGTCGAAAAAAGCGAACTATCTTGTTAAAGCTACTATCGTGATGAATAAGTTAATGAAAACTAAACTAACTTTGCCCCTGGCGAGGACTAGCGACAATTTCATATGCAACAAAAGATATGTTCTGATATTCTTTAAAGCGTCTAGATGCGGTGACGGCGAACCGTTTTTTAATCTGTATCCTCTTCGAAAGACACTTTAAAAAATTACAGAGTACTTCGATGTCGATGACGACCCTGTAGTGTTCTGTTTATGTTACGTAAACATTTAGACTGTCTTCTTAGAAAAGAAACATGCCGCATCTATCGAATATTTGCACATTTTTTTCTTCGTTTAATTTGCTGAACACCATTGAGAATTTTCGACATCGAAGTCAGATCCGACACGACACTTTCTTGAGTCTTAATAAATACAAGTATAAATAAAGTTCACGAAAATAATATATAGCCCTAAAGATAAAATGTGAAACGAACATTGAAAGTGTCGTGTGCATCGTTGTTCGAACGAGACGGTTATTCTCAGATTTAGTATCAAAAACAAAATTAAGATAGTAATAAAGGAGACTCTGAGAATTACCGCCTCAAGATACCATAGTTTTCATCCTGGCACTCTTTTTCTCCTTCTTTCTTAATTCGTAGATCCTTCTTTTTCGCATTCTGCGGTTTCAATACTGTCTCACTAATCGGGGATTGGGAATAGATAGAGCAGAACGAGGGCGGATAGGAATGTGGCAAAAAGCATCGCGGATAGAACGTGGTCTTGAATCGTACGGAGTGAATCTGCGGCCGGCTCTTCGGTGCCACTCTCTCCCTCATCGCGAACAAGGAGAAGAGCAGTGACGAGACGCGCCAAAGCCTCCAGCCCGTACGCGTCCATGTAACCCACGTCCATGATTGCATCCGCGTCCAATAACACCTCCTGCAACACCAACAACGATACTACTCAGTCCCAATTTTTATTTTACCGCACTGCGAGAACATTTCTCACGTGGCCTTAAAACGCATATCTCTGTCCTCTCCGAGGAAGGCCCTACTTTTGTACCAATGAGAAAAGAAGCGTTCCTCGGGGGATAGCCGTTCTGTTACAGTCCGACCTGTCACCATGTGATAAAAGGAAATCGTTTGTCTTCGCAAAAGAACTTTTGATAGAGTTGATTTATTTGATTCTGATTTTCTTTAATGAAGTTTACTTTGTAACAATGCTTGTTAAAGTCGATTGTAATCAATTTATTCATTCCTTAATGATCAAAAGTTCCATCTAGAAAACAATCAAGGGATGTCGCGAGGAAGAATGGACAGGAAAAAGCAACAGTAACGTAGTAATATTGTATATAATGACTGATGAAAAATTATTTGGATTGTTTGTATAGTTTAGGATAATTAGTCCATGGATGTTAATCGGTAAGATATTCGGATGATGGCAGGAAAGGTGAGAACCCGAAGTACAGACTGTTCCCCGAAGAAGCAACACAAAAGCGAACTGAAATCTATAGGCACATGCAACTAAAGCTTCTTCGCTAATTCATTTTTCTTCTTTCCTGCACTTATATTTTTATATATAACTATACCGTATATTTTCATAAAATCAGTTTGCAATTCGCTTAAAATCAGATCGAATTCGGGGACTGACTAGTAGTCGTTGAAAGTGTCATCGAGAAGTGACGGCTAGATTGCCGAAGCGTTAGTCACGACACATAGACGTTCGGTTACGAATAATGTGCGATAAATTTTTCCGCCCGACTGTTCACCAAGTAGATTCGATAGATCTAAGGATAACGCTCGATGAGAATATCTGATAATCGTGCTTCGTAAAGAGTAAGTTTTCGCACTGAGTCTCGTAACCAATTTTACATTCTACTCTTCAACGAAGCACGGTCGATCATTACAGCATAATGATTATCATGATTCTCTTGCCACATCACCATTTGTTAAAGAAAAATTAGAAACACATCGGATTAATTTATTCGGTATGGAAGTATCCACCGTATCAACATGATGTTGTACACTAATGATGACAGCGTGTCTCATGCATGTGTAGTATACTCTGAGCGAAAGAGAAGCACAAACTTCTTTGAAACTAATTAATAAGATGTTTCTTACCTCATCAACGCCAATCTTCCGACACGCCTCGAGGAAGTTGTCAACGTTACGCCTGCATCGTGCCATTGTCAGCTTAGGCTAAGAAAAAAAAGTTAAATTAATCTATTGATACATGGAGTATATCACAAAATGGCGAAAAAATACTCACTACAGCGGGAGAAGGAACATGTATACTAGCAACCGATCGCGGTCTAACGTGGTTCGCCAAGTGACAAAGAACAACACCATCCGTTAACGCTGGTGCGAGGTCCTCTGGCAATGCCATCTTCAATCTCGTCTCTATGTGCTGTTATAAATATATTCTTGATTATATTACAAAGTCGCTTTTCACAAGTAATTATAGTCGCTTTTCGTTATGATGCTTACATTTCGTAGTTGTTCGATGAGATCAGCCTCTTCTTTGGCACGTTCAAACTCTCTCCTCATAGTAAAGGAATACTTTTCAGGCACATTACTATTCCATGTGACGGATCGCGGGGATTTTGGACTGCCGCCGTTTCTACTGGGACTGTTATTACCTAATAAACAAACGCATACTATAAGCATATTGTGTAATCAAAGTCCTCTCTTACACTGCATGAAATGTATAAGAGAAATTTTTGTAAGATGTAAAACTGCTCTTATACATCAACTGCAAGTGTATTTATCTACAAACAAATTTATAATTTTTTTTTTTATTTTGTTTAATTTAAATGATTACCTTCAACGTAACCAACAGCGGTTTTCACCAGCCTGGGCGCATGCGCTGGACTCGTATTCGTGGAGAGAATACTACTCGAAGTTTTAATAGGCGAACTAGGTTTTTTATAAGGTTGCTCAAGATATTTTCCGTTCTTATTGTTGTAATCGTTATTACTACCGTTGATGATTGGCGTGCTTTGGTAGTTTATTCGCGACGGGGTAACTTTCTGCACTGGCCTCTTTAACGCGTTATCTTCGTTGAAGATTTGCTTGCCAGTTAGAGCAATGGTTTCTTTATTGTTGCCCATGTCGGTTTCGTTTTGCGTCTCGTTGCCTGGAGGCGTCACTTGCTCGCGAGGTCTGTATACGCTTAGACCTTCGTTAGCCCTCTGCTGCTTCAGAGCTTCTTTGTACTCCCTAAGAATAAAATAACTTATAGTATCAAAGCGAACACGTAGATTGTGTAAGAACATGATATGAAACTTTCACGAATGTTATCTGATGAGCTTTGCGAGTATGAATGATTGAAGTAAGACGACAATATATAAAATACCGAAAGCTTTATTATAATCTCACAATGTATTAATTCTTTAATTTATAATACTTTAGAATAAAATTAAAAAATAATTTTTATTGACTAGATATTCCTCAGAAGATGATTATATTTAATAATTATATCATAATTTATACATCTATATGTAAACAGTATATACTTTATATATAGTACACATTCTTTTTTCTTAAACCTTCGTTGCCACTCTATACCGTTTTATCACGTACTTACCATATAGATATTATGTAAAAATATTGCATAAAAATAAACATAAAACAAATTTTTTTTACTTGAAACGTCAGACATGAAGAAATATAACGATAGCAAACAAATGTATATATCTTTATTAATAAAAAAAAAAGTTATAACATATAAATTAAAAGAAACCTCGAGTATATCATAATGAGAGTGGTACCGAAGAGTTAAATATTCAACTACAATCGCAAATGCCCGTCATTTGGACACTGAAGAGGATTGATACGATAAGGTCAATCGTAGTTGCTCAACGCATGTAATACGTCACAGCATTACCAGGCGCGCCTACCATAGTCATACGAATGAGTAAATGAGTAACGCAAACGTGATAACATGAGATAAATTCGGACGGACAAGGGCTTTTGTTGGTCCAAAGTTACCTGTACGTCTGTATATGATTGAACGGCCTCTTATCGTCGCCGTTCACCATTGCAGCGGTACCCGTCGCAGTTTGGAGCGGGTGTACTGATTGCTGTGCGGATGATATCTGCTGCGACTGACTCGTCAAATGCGTGGACTCCAGATGGCTGTAAAAAGGGATTGCCAGCCACGATAATGCACATGCACGCATGCAAGAATATACGTATATGTATATGTATGTAAACTACCGTGACAATTTGTATCACAATATCAATTGCAAACACCGAGGGAACGCGTTCGTTTGTTTCGAGGGAAAGCACGCGGATCGGGTAATTGACCCATTGATCATCATAGCGAGAGGCTTCACTCACCCAGGTGGCGTAATCGATGTGTGATGAAGGCTGGAGATCATTGGTCTTCTAATGTCTGCCCCATTCTCCGAGGTACTCCTCTCTAATCTCCTCTTTTCCAGTTGATCGTGCAGTACCATCGCCTGCAAGATATTTCGCATGAGAACGTGAATTATAACTTTTAACATCTTCGTAAGACATCTTAATAATTAAACAAGGATAATTTTAATATTAATTTAACTGTCTTTTTACTTTTTTATCTTAGAATTTAAAATCTTTATCTCTAGATAAGAAATAATGTTCTCAATTAACTCTCTTAATTAACTCTCTTAATTATATTTTATTACAAAATTATGTTTTGTCGATTACTTTAATTATAGATTTCAAAATGAATTCTTGTTAAAGAAAGATCAGCCTTCAATGTATAAAAGAAACAGTGAATATAAGAAAGCGATTTCACCGTACATTAAGTATAAACGAACATTTAATATTGATGCATAGCATGCATTCGTAATTTTGAAACGTCGTCGTAAAACATGATGTTTTATTGGGTCAAGGCTTTATAACGAGATTTGAGCGACAGCCAACAACGGTTTGTCGACTACTGTCATTATCGTAGCTCGACTTGAGATCTATTCGGCAGCTAAATATAGCGGCTATGTCATCCTTTAAATTCCGTACTACAGTTTATTGCTTAAACACTTATTTTAAACAGAGATCTAAATCGTACGATTAGCTCCCATAATAATAACAAATATATTTTTTCCATTATCTTAATCAATTATCAGAACTTTATCGGTCTATGCTCTTATCTTTTAAAGAAACCTGACTTCTTCAGTTGTCATCAAAGTTAATTACTTTGAGATATTAGAGTTTCTAGTTTTAAATCATTCGTCTGAATAAAACCGACAAAATCGGCAATCGACATTTGTTGAATATAAAAAGTAGAGAAGAAATTGAAATGATTTCTATATGAAAAGATAATATTATTATTAATAAAATTTAAGAAATTGTACTTCAATATTTTTTTCATAACTTAAATATCTTGAAATAATCAGAACAACGATAACGCTAATTTGTTTTTGCGAGGATCTTACATATTAACCTACCTTGCCTAACTCATCCTCCAGGGACGTGTGCTCTCCGGGTGAAATCGTGCTGGGCGTTGACGTGCCACTACAAGATCCGTTCACGCCTACCTCGTGCGGTAGCGTTATCGAGAGCGGTGAGCATTCTTGCCGCCACAAACTGCGAACTTCGCCGTCGTGTACCTGCGAACGGTGGCCAACAGGAGGCATGTAAAATCGTGGATTGTGTGCATTTTGCGCACTAGTAAAAGTTTATTCGTGCACTTTATACAATGATTTATATTAAAAATCAAACTCGAAATCGCTCGCATTTCTCAGACAAATCTCTTTTTTATATACAATATAATTTATATACAAAAATTTACAGAAAGATGCACAGCCTTGACTATGGTATAAAGTACCTTCAATTTATTGCATTTTTTTGGAAAAAGCGGTAATAAAAGGAAGTCTAACAAAATATTAAAATTGTTATAAAAATAAATATTACTTTTCAATAAAATTGATTTTTAATTTTATTTTCCGTTAGATATAGAACGTTAATGTCAATTTAGGAGTACTTTATATTTATGGCCAAGGTTGTATAATAATTTTTCTAAAACAATTCTAAGAAGTCATATGAATAAAAGAACTAAAAAAGAAATATCTAGATAAGAAAAAACATTTGTTCTAAAACATTTTAAAAACGTAAATCAAAATATGTTCTACAATGCTACTGTTTTTTATTATATACTGTTATATTTTAATAGATACCTCTACTAATATCTAATCCTTTATTTACAAATAAGTACAACTATGTGTATAAGCAAATGTTGTAATATCCTTATTCATCTCTTTCAGCATTTTCTTCGTTAATAAAAGCAGAGTTAATAGCATTTATTCCATTTGAATTGTATATAATATATAATATGTTCATTTATATCTTTCAAAGTTTTCTTCGAAAAAGTAAAAGCGAAAGCGCTTGTGCTTCGGTTTATTCATATGACCGCACTGGATCAGAGATCCGCGGGCAATTCGGCGGCGGATTCGCCGAATAGCTTCGCGAAGAAGTAGCTGTAGAGTGTGTGCAGGAGATGTAGCGATAGCGAAAAGACCACGAGAGCGACGGTGAAACTAACCGCGCTGTGGATCTCTTGGGACCAACGCTTGTCGACACCGTCGCTGGTGCTGTATCCACTGTCGACGTTATGCCGTCGATGCGACCTCGTATCCAACGTCGCATGACCTCTTGCGTCCAGAGGTGCCCGCCGCGTTCGACCGCCTCTGGCCCTCTCGTGTTTCGCTGCCTGCCTCTCCAAGTACTTGAAAATGTGCGTTCGCCCGCGAATGCATAGCTAAAACCGGCAGTAAGAACTTTAGCATATGAGACCGGTATTCTCGAAGGAAAGATGTCTCGCGTTTCCTTTGCATCTTGTTGCCTTCCGGCAATGTACAGAATGATATTAAACGTTTTCGAACGGCAAGATACTGATTCATGAATTCAAATAAAGTCTCGAATCAAGTACGAAGCGAAAGGCATCGGTTTTGCAATCAGTTCCGTAGGCAGTCTGTGATTGTGAAACGGCAGTTCAATTGAAGTAACATCGCGTACAGTTTTATTAGAAAGAATCCGAGGAAAGAGCGTAGGAATATATATTGCGGGAAGGAGATTTGAACGTTTGAGTGAAAACACGGATGAATCATGATTGCTAATGCTTACCGAGGCAGGCGGCGAGGTGAGCGGATTGTCGGACAATTTGAAATCCACCAAGCTCTTCATCTTCCTCATTTCGTTTGGAAGCACAGATATTCGATTACCGCTAATATCCAGCTTCACGAGCCTCAGGTACGTCAGTTCTATACAAAAACATGATTTAAAAACTTAATTTCTCGCACTTGATCATCAATCCTGAGATATTAATCTCTTTGACAGATCAATCATAACTATAATAATATCTTTAATATTTTTTTCAAATCTCGTTTCATTTTTTTTTAATTAACTTTTTTTTATTTTGCTTAACAAATAAATAAAAAAATTTATTTAGAATTAATTTATGAAGATTAACTTTCTCTCTTTCGTGAGCTTTGGCTTTGTTAAAATTAATTTACTGAGAGTCACTTTTAAATTCCCAGTAGATTTTTGGCAAGATTTATTTTGCAAATACTTATTGAACAGATTGATTCAATATACACAGATGGATTCAATTATTTCTTAATCGCGATTAAAGCAGCGAGTTTATCAAGCTGCGGGCGTGATAAACATCTGTTGTATACATTACAATCGTATTAAAAGGTGGCTCTACCTATAGGCAGGTGCACCAGCAAGTTGCTCCTCAGGTCTAAAGACCGGAGTTGCGCAAGGTCGCCCAATCGAGGTGGAAGACTCGTGATTTCGTTGCAACCTGCGTCCAGTTCTGCCAATACTGTCATCCTGCCCAGCTCGTCTGGCAAAGATGCTAATCTGTTGTGGGCGACTAGCAACGTTTGAAGGGGTAGCCTGCATATCTCTCGAGGTAGCGACGTCAATTGGTTTCGACTGTGAATTATAATATCTTCTTTAAATAAATTCTCGCTATATATAATTATATTCGCAAGTTGAAACTTTTTTTCAAACGGATAATCACTTATAGAAATATCTCAATTACTTAATTTTAATAAATTATTTTAACAATTATGAACAATTTGTAGAATATTTCAGAAATGGAATTAATTTTTTATAATAGATGCGGCTTATCAAAAATTATTCGAAATGTGTCTCATTAAAACTTTTTAAATCAAAAGAATTATTTAATGAATAATTATAGTACACTCAATAATTAATTATACAATTATACGTAGTTAATCAATTATTCTTCCAATAATTTTTAAAGTGTTTTAAATTTTTAATTATACTATGCTGCGCAATCTAGCAGGAGCTTAACGTTATCAACGCCATATCATATAGGATGCCTGCGATATTGTATCGCGCAGTTCAATGTGTGTGTGCGTGTGTGTTTTTATGTACCAACCTAAGATCGAGGTAGTTCAAAGATTGAAGCATTACGACGGTTTCCGGGATTATTCTTATGGCATTATGATAAAGATGCAGCTTTTCGAGGAATGAAAATTCCGTGACTTCCTCCGGTAACTCACTGAAACGATTCTTTGAAAGGTCTGTAACAGAAAGCAGATATTCATCTTTATGATGTGCTAGACGATAAAGACATGATCGTCGCAACTTCCGCCATTAAAACGAATGTAACATCAACAGGCGTCGCGTGATTTCAACAGGAAATTAGAACGCGTTATAAATACATAAACGGGGAAAAAAAGTAGATTTAGCGCTACTGAAAACTGATTTGCAATTAAGAGCTGTTCGACATCAAACTTCGCATTTTCATTAAAACACCACCGCATCGTAAAAGCATCGCTCAAGTAATAAATGGCGTCCCTATTATACAATCGGCCCATAAAACTCGTTGAGAAGTGTAGGTATTATCGAACTGTCTTAATAAGGTACCGATATGTCTCCCATGGCAACAGCTGTATACCTCGGCTAGGGTGATCTTAGGGTTGCTGGGGGTTGTTATGAATGGGGCGCGACGGCCACGTGCGTGCACAGGCTCGAAATGCAGGAAAAAGACAGGGGTAACTCAGCTGCTCCTGGCTTCGAACCTTCTTTCTGATCAATAACAGCCGTCCTCGAGACTTGCGAAACCGTTCGCAAAAGACGTAGCCATCTCGCATGTCGAATAGTTCCGAAATAGCTATCGTTCTTTTAATCCAGACAGCACGTATAAAAATGTCGCAAGCGTGTTTTGATTATGCACGTAGTCACATGAGATGTTATGAAATTGATATTTTACCTAAATTATTTGGTAACTATATATACGATTGTTACTCCTTCTATATGTAAAATTTTTGTTTATTAAAATTTGACATAAAGTATTAAATTTAATCTTTCCTTAGTTTTAAATATTTTTTTCCTTTATACCTATATATAATATTTTTAACATCGATGTTGGAGTAAAGGGCGCGGTCATTACGACACTCCTGCATGTACTTGACATTTAAGTGTCGGTCATAACAGTTAAAGGTCTTCTAATAGTCTTAAAATATAAAAGCCTTGATCTTAATGTACGACGTCAATAGAATAATTGAAACGATACAACAATGTTTTATGAAGACATCTAGTATTATACTCGTAATATACAATTTGCGTTCTACGCATCTTTGTTCTTTTCTCTATGGTAAGATACCGAGGAGATTAATTTACGGAAATTTTCCAAATATACCCGAGCAGGGAGAAAATTAGATTTCAACGAATTCGTCGAACGATCAACGGAAATTGGCAATCGTTGCGTGCGAAAGATACGCGATTTCCTCTGACGAAATCGAGAATTAAGTTCAGCAATTTCCATCAGTCGTCATTTTTGTTCAATGAAATAAATATAGAGCATTTGATTACATAAATTTTTATTGCATTCGTGAATTACATTCAAAAATATCAATTCAAGTAATAATTACTTCTGTATTTATATAAAATAAGATATTTCAATAATTATAATAATAATTAGAACAATATATTCATTTATATAAATTGATAATATTATGTCTACTTATTTTCAAGTTTTCTGTCTTTCTTCTTTGTCTTTTCTCTCTTGTTGATATACGTAATTACTGGAATCGCAGATTGCAATAGCGCTCAATCTTGCGAATCGCGCTCGTAATTCACTATAGCATAAGACAATTCGTCTTCATTCGTCGAAAAATGTAGCAATTTACGCGGTTACAGCCCGAGGGTGTGTCTTGACGAGCGTAACTTCGTTAATCGATCGCGATTCTTGCACGCTGGGCGAACTAAGCGTATTGAAACCGGATCAATTTTGATGGGGAAGAAACCCGAGGCGTGAATGGGGATGCACGAATAGGGATGCTTACAACACCTTCATCTCATGGCAAAATATTTGACTTTTTATTTTTTTTTATTCGACGCTGCAAATCGATATTTTAGTAAAAAGTATCAGCACAACCGAAACGTTGGACAATATTAAATAAATAAAATAATTATTATGTAAGAATAGATAATGTTATTTTCATTTATTTTCGGGAATTTATCGTAAAGATTTTCCTTTCGATTATTAGTCTAAAGAAACTGTATTGAAAAAAATTTCAACACTAAAAATACTTTTAAAAAGATTTTTTTTATTAAATACTTCCAGTATTATAATTTGTTGAAGAATCAATATTTTTTATCTAAAAGTCTGGTCATTTCTAAATCTGGTAGAATACGGTCGATGTCCGTGGCGCAAGGGCGTCGGCCTGTCGGACGAAGACGGGGCTGGAACCCCTTGCCAACCCCATGAGCAACTCCCACGCAATATTGGATTCTCTCTCAAGCACCATCTCTTTGTCCAAAATGGCAAAATTTTGCGACGAACAGTCGCGTCCTCGACATAATATAGATATGGTGGCATTTCGTTGTAGAATCCACTCCAACAACGTATGACATGTCATCATAATTCATATATAGATTTAGAGATGTATGTTCCTTTTCCTCTGGTTCTCCCTTTCGCGAGACAAAATTGTATCGGAAAGCATGACAGGCAGTATCAAGGAATACTTTTTTGAAAATTATGAGTTTTTAGTTCTTTACGTCTTTATCAGTAAAGTGCAATAGTTAGTTTCCAAGAAATAAAGAGATGTCTCTTTAAAAGATGTCTTATCTCAGTATCAGCGACTTTTCTCTATCAAATAATTTAAATTTCAATTATAAAACATGAAATATCATGTCTATTTAATTACAAAGCTATCAAATTTAAAGAGAAAAATTTAATGCTATACTTATCTTCTTTTTATCTAAAGAAAGATTAAAAAGGCTTTTTTTCTTGCTGTTTTATTTTTCAAGGGGTATTTAGAGTATATATATTACTTTATTTAGCATGTATGATAGCATTTAATAATAAGGTGGAACAGAGATAAATATATAATACAATATTAATAGCAATATAAAATAGATAAATATAATCTGGTGTGAATATTATAATCTAAAAAGCTGCTCTAATTAAAATTGTTAATACAGTTTTACCTTATACACTGAATTATTAAGTTATATTACAAAATAACATTATTTCATTTTATTCTCTGTAATTTATGAGAGAGATTTTATCTTTTTATACCGCGTTATATCAATTAACATATGGAAGTTAGTCATGCCGATTTCAAATTTAGGAATGGCCGATAAAAATCAAGCGGAACCGCGCGGGCGAAGGCTGTCTATAAATATATCTATACATTTCCGTTCCTAACGGTCAGACGAACACGATAAATATCGCAGCCGTGCCCTTCACAGTAGTTGTACAGGACGTTTCAGAAAGGGTCGATACATCGAGACATTTCAAGGACCAAGGTCGAGGTCCTACCATTGAGGATCGATACGCAATTGCGTGACGCGCACACAGTGACATTATTTACTGATAAAGGGCGTGGCAGTTTTGTAAACTCCCGCGTACATATTTTATTATTTTTTGTTTATCTTACTTAAGACAAATGCATTAGTAAATGATCAATTAAAAGATAAACAACTATTTATCTTGTTTGCTAAATAAGAATATTATTTTTATTATACTTGAGAGATCATTTAAAAGCTAATTTTTTACAAATACTATATACTTTTATCTGTAAAGTGTTCATTTCTATCGAAATGACAATTTGCAAGTCCCAATATATATATATATATACTGAATTATTGATTGACTGAGATTAGTATATATTAAATTTTAAAATAACAGTCCTGAATATTTGGCTGACATAAAAATTGATACAATAAAAATTTGAGCACATAGAATCACTTCATTCATGACGCTCAACGAGAATCGTGGATTATTAAAAATGAAAAAAATTGCATACTATAATAGATAGCGTAAATCAGAGATAGTCGTAACTTGTAAAGATGATGAAAGAGATTTGCTTATCTAGCGTATTTGACGCGAAAAACGATAAAGCTTTGACGGAAAGCAAAGTAGCGGAAAACGTTTGCTTCGCAATTTCAACATTAATTTCCACGTGCTGAACCACACGAGGCCAACGGCCCGGATAAACGTCCGGCTCGACGAGACAGTCGCTCTTTGACGCTTGTCTGGTTGCGGCTCTGCCCACCGTTTCTTTCTCTCGTTCAAGTTTCCATCTAAGTATGCGACCAGTGGGAAACGTGCACTCTCGTAACAGGTAACCTTGAAGGCTGATCCTGGTCATTTTCCTCGAATCTTAACTAGTCGACTCTGTCATAGTGCAACGAATAAACAGTCACTGGTCGAGTGAGAAAAAAAACTCTCTCTCTCTGTATTAAAATTAATAAGAAACACATGAATAGAAACAAATAAATAAGAAACGGATTACAAATCCAAGTGTTAAAAAATAACGTCATATATGTGTGTGATTTAGTTTTTCGTGTAAAAATGACATTGTACTACATGTTTAAATTTTTGTATGCAGTGCAGTGTATTATTTTTACACGGAAAATCTATCTAAAACTAATCAGGTGTATATATATATTAAAGTTACTTTTTACACATTTGGATTTATGCAACGAATATAAATACATGTATATTCATTTTTATAAATCTCACGGGATAAAAATAAAAATATTACCTCTTTAAAATTTATGTTACAATAAAATAAGAGAAAATACGGGAAAAATGATATTGTAGTATTAAATTTAATTGAAAATAATCTTGTCACACAATTTAATAAAAATATTAACAAAATAAATATTTGTTTTATTAAAACAAGAGCACACCATATTGAGTTAATAAAATTATTTCCAATTAGGCTCATGCTGTTAATACATCATTCTGTGTAATATAGATGTAAATGTTATACCTTCTCATATCATAGAAAATACAACTACAAAATTTATAATTATATCTTTAATATAATTATTGAACCAACAATAGAATTAATCGTATATACTTTTAAATCAACAAGCTTTTTGTAATTGAATTATAGTTATACTAATAAAACCTCAAGTTTATTCGTAGTGTACGAGACTTATATGTGCATACAAAATGTAGAACTCAATTACAAATATGAATCCAGATAGTGATTAGGATACGTAATATAGAGCGAGTATATATATTTCCCTGGGGCGAGATAGACTACTCAACCACGTTATTGAATGGATAGAGGAGTTTGTTTAGGCTTAGAGAGCCGGTTTACCGCGTCCCTACCACCTGAAGATGACGCACGACAAAACTAGTAGACGTTAAGAACGAAGTGGCTCTTTTGAATACCTGTAGAAGGACCGTGAATATATTCCGACTTATAAAGATCAAACTCGAAACACTTGCTCCATCTTTGCAGAGAAACAGTGTACTTTCTTTTATAAGCGAAGTTATTTTTTCAAGTTTGTCTAATTTTTACATGTCGGCTGTAAACGTGAAATAAATCCATATTTCTTATAAAATAGGAGTTTCATAAGATTTTATAGATATTCACATTTTTTTAAAATTCTCAATATCTTTGTAACTTCATACATTTCATTCAAGAAATAAGAAAATTTAGAGAACTGATATACATTATATCTATAATTTAATATTATATATTGTATGCAAAGTATACCAATTAAGAAGTTGTTGATCGCGATTTTTGGGACAATAAAAATGCTATCTGTTTAAAAATTATGTTGTTAGCAAAATAAGAAAAAGAATATGTATAAGATATAAAATTATTCCCCTCTCAACAAAGAATATTGCAATTACAAGACTTGATTTTAGTCAACGCAGAATTAGTTCCTTATGATTGAATTATATAATTAAACTAGTGAAATCATACTTAAGCTCATTCATTCATATATAAAATATATCGGGTTGTTACGCGCGCAATATCGATGTATCTACAAGCTCTTATTTGCCTCGCCTTTGAGTGTGAATATAAACTCCGATACACGAAGCACGAATTCCTTCGGTTTCTGGGTGTGTCTCGCGCGAAAAAGTCGCGTCTCCGTGACACGTCGTCGGCCATGAGCTGCACGTAAAATTGACTTCTCGTTAATTGGAACGTGTCACGCACCGACGTCGGGGATTTCTTCTCCAACGTAGGAAAATGCAAACTTTGAAGGCGGAAATTGGCTGTATTGATCGCTTGACATTATCAAAGATGTTATTGTGCAATACCCGTCTAAAAATAGATGCAACGTAGCGACGCGACGGCTTGTTTTAGAAAATGTAAGAGTAAAATATTACAGATAAAAAAAGCTAAATAGATTCTTCGGACCTTATATATAACAGTATCACATAACATTTCCAGTCAAAATCAAAAGAAATTTTTGTTTCGTTTTCGTGTCGTTTTATTTTATTTCTTTTATTTTACTTTAATTTATTTTGACATTCTCGAGAGTTACTCTTTGCTTGTATTTTTAATCTATTTTATTTGAGAATTTCGGAATTTCTTTTGGCAGTATTACGCAGTTAGTACATGTTCGCCAATACAAGAATGTATTTCTGTCGAATGACGGACCCTGTTTGCAACAACGTAATATAATATCAATCCCGTCGGTCGGTTTTGCTCGTTATACGATTCAATCGGTGATAAGTATTACGCCAGCGATAAGTATATCCGGCGCCGTAATCATCATATTAGTTTCTATCAATTGTGTATACAGGATGTTTTTTAAAAACCGCCCACTAAGCACATAGCGCTATTCCTGATAAAAAATTGAGTCGATAAGTATTAGGAAATTTTTTTCTACAGTGCTTAATGAAACAGTTATTATCGAGTAAAGATAATCGCACGTCCGTTTAAAGCACGGCGTCGATTGGATTATCTCTACTCGATAATAGCTGCTTCATTAAGCACTGTAGAAAAAAATTTCCTAATACTTATCGACTCAATTTTTTATCAGGAATAGCGCTATGTGCTTAGTGGACGGTTTTTAAGAAACACCCTGTATAAGCGAACTAACATAATTCATGACAAAACCTTTTAGTATTTCTTTTAATAATAGAATCAGAGGAAAGAAAAAAAATTGTAAACATATGTTCAAATGTTATTAATCTCCTACATTCACATATGGAAAGAACGATTTTTCTGAAATATCTAAAAATTTAGTTAGATACAGATTTGAAAATACTCTCTAAAAGTGAATTAGTGTATTACTGATTACATCAGTTATAAGTGTAGCACTGAAGTCATCAGCAAATATTTACTATTTTTTTGTAATAATACACTCCATTTTAGAGGTTATGATTTTCTGCAGATTCAATCTGTAGAAATCATAACTTCTCAAAATAAATCAGTGTATTATTACTGAAAAACAGTAAATATTCGCTGATATTACAATTATGAGTGTAACACTGAAGTCAGTGATAATACACTGATTCACTTTTAGAGAGTAATTGGTCAAAATATTTATATAGAAAATTCAAGCATGATGAGCAATGTCGTAAACAATTTCAATATTCTTACTACCAATCAGCTTAAACGTCTTACATAATTATTTTGATAGTCCAACAAAATTTATTTTCAGACTTCTATCTAACTAAATTTTTGGATACCTCAACAAAATCGTTCTTTCCGTGTTTCTCGAAGTGATTTCTAGCATCGTGAACACAAAGTTTTAGATTTTTCTTATTGTCGCCACGTACTTGCGAACGCAGAAGTGTGACTGGAAAGAAGAGATCCATCGTTGGCACACGTTCAAGAAGAAGCGTGACTTTACGTCGTTAAGTTATCTTATGCCGGGATACGTGCGGGGCCGTAAGAGCCTACATAAGGGTCGCCTTGAAACCGTGGTAACAGAGGGGGCGATCGATAACAGCCCCATGGTGGCAAATATTGCCTATGGGGTTGCCGCAGTCAAGTACGCAAGGTGCCCCGCGTGCGCGTTGCTCACTCCGGCGTGCATTCTGCTCCGAGACAAAGTGAAATATTCACGGTCTTATCAGCGTGAAATTTGACCGAGTTACTCTGCGGGAGACTGGCCGGAAACTTCGTGCAAAATGCACCGTATGAGAGTGCGCCAGCTGCACTTGCAGCAAAAGCTGTTTGCATAGAAAAATATAGAAATCACTGAATACTTTTTTCTACTTTAAGTATCAATTCTTCGACCTCTCACGGAGATCGTAATGTCTTTACTTGTCTCTTTTCTAAATAATTATAATTGATATACGCGAAATATTATATGGTATTTAATCAACGAACGTTCCTTCAGTATAATTATCTCATTATTTCCTCTGAAACAAAATAGCTACTTAAAAGGCGATACATTTAACTTTACTGTAATTATAACACTGTATCTTTTTTATTATTTGAATTCCTAACACGATCGATGTCTATATTCATTCGATTTAAAATTGTAACATTGTGTATCTTCTTAACGCAAGAAAATATAAAACTGCCCCTTATAATCAATATTATTGCACAATATTTGATTATACAATATTATTGATTGTCTGAAAGCTGTATTGAGTGTCTAAATTATTTGTTTTAAATCGTTTAAAGAGGGTATTAATATATTAATGAAAATCTTAAACGACTCTCAGACGCTGAACGTTATTGTACAATTATTTTATACAATATTATTATAATAATTATACAATATTATTATTAATATCCCCTTTAAACAACTTAAAATTGCACAATAATAATGAACGTCTAAGAGCTGTAAAGATCTTCAAATAAATATAAGAACGAGGAAACCAAAGCTCAAGCCTCTAGATCATGTTTGACATTGTCATTGTGACGTAGCGCAAACTTTGTTAATTCCATATGGCGCAGAGTTACCGGACAGACCAGCAGGAGAGCAAAAAATCAACATCAATCCTCTGGCAAAGCAAAAGCACTCTTTCGAGAATTCGCAAAAGTCATCGCACACTTCGCATGTCTAGTAGAGCGCGATTCTCACATAATTGACTTTCGCCATCGTCGTTGTCGTCGTCACGGTGGCGACATATGACGCCGCCGTGGAGGCCAGAAGAAAAACGACATCGCGGGAGACAGCACCGGTGAGAGAAGAAGCGGGGAAAGAGAAGAATTGTCCACACGGAGAGAAGAAGTTCATGGTGCATCCGTCCGACGACTTGAGAACGTTTCTTCGTTGTCGCGTGCTGTCCTTGAACCGCATCGCGATTGTCGTGTCATTGGCGGGTGAGATCGCGTCAAAGACGAAGAGGTATACGAGGTAGAGAACCGTGCGGGAACAAGGAGGTAGTTCTATCTTTCTCTCTCGTTTCCTCTCTCTCTCTCTCTCTCTCTCTCTCTCTCTCTCTCTCTCTCTCTCATCGCTTTTGTAAGGACCGCCACAACTTCCGGCGACGTACGGACGCAAGTATGGACGAGACTAGCATACTCGATCGAATGCGGAATTCAAGAGCTCGCTATCGCCTGGGCGAAACTCGACGACATTCACCAGCTGACGTTATTTATCGCGGTGGCTATTAGTGATTAATAATAATGCTTAATAAATTTTTAAGAAATGTTTTTATTAAATTACACATTTTTAAAATAATTTCGATTATAAGAGAATTATTTAGGTATACTTTTATTTAAATTATTTTTCCATGTAGATGTGTACAAACTTGGCCAAAAGTATTAAACATCTTATTAACCATTTTTGTTTGTATAAACCTGGTTCTTTTTGATGTGACAATAGTAAGCTCAGGGTACAACAATAGCTAAATTAAGTAGTTTTGTTATTTTGTATAAAAGTATCTTATAAGTTATAGGATGGATAACTGACAATGTAAGCTGAAGTAAATTCTATTATTAACTATTATTTAATGTTTAGCTCATAAATTTATAGCATTTGCTGGGAATTATTCTTTGTTTCAAGAATCCTTAAATCAGTAATGTGCAACTTGCGACTCACCTGTAAATTTTTTGTAACCCGCCAGCTCATAGTTAAAAATATAAAATCATATTTCTATTTTGCAAATGAAATAAACATTATGCTCGAAATATTTTACCTATTTTAAAAAATGGCTTTTTGAAAATGATTCTTAAAAAGCTAGATTGTGCATCACTGCTTTAAATTTAAATATAATATCAGTAACCAATAGAAAATAATACAGGTAAAAGAATTCCAGATAAATAAAAAAATACAGACGCCTAACATTGAACAAAGGCTGTATATCAAAATAGTGAAGTATCATAAACTAATGTTGATAGACGGAACTGTTATTTTAAAAGTTTAGTTATTTGCATTTATATGAAATAAAATAGAATCCTCTGTGGTGTTACATAGCCGAATCTGCACGTTTGAAGCTAATATTTTGTCGGAACATTTTCAACGCTTCCAACAAAATTGAATTCACCGGGCGCTGTAACGCCTGGAAATCTCGTATGCGCGTTCTGATGGACGGTGTTTGGATTCCGTCTAAGTCGACCATCAGAGATAATTTCCACGACAGCGAGTTGTCGACCATCTGGTGCGCGACTATTCGACTAGGCATGAATTACGTACATGGAAACTTGCAGAGAATTGAATTACGCAGCAATAAAAACGATATAAACTAATGCCGAGACGATCTTTTTTGGACGTGCACAGTAAAAAAATTTGTGTATTTGTGTTGGAAACGGTCCACTTACGTTTGTGTTAACAGTTTGTGTAAAATTATTTAACATATTCGAGTATTAATTTAACATAATGTGATTATGTTATTTAAAGATTTTTTGTGAAATTGATATTCAATGTTTCTTAGTGTCAAAATGACACAATTTATGAATAAGTGAACAAGTAACATAAAAGTAATGTGTTTTAAAACGTAAATTTTAAGACAAATGAATGAAATATGTGTTAATTTAACATATCATAAATATTAATTTTCTGAAAAAAAAAAAAAATATTCCCACGGTATGTTTACAAACTGTATCGATGTTATCTTTCCTTGTATTTATTCTCTTACATAATATTTGTGTTACTTTCTAACATATTCATCTTGTGTAAAATTAACTCAAAAATTTGAGTGGACCGTTTAGGACATGCAATTTATGTTAAATTTAACACATTTATTCCAACTGTGTGAGAGAGAATTTTGAAAGAAAAAAAAAAGAAATCGCTAATTAAGAAATAAATGTACAATCCTAACGGAACCTGTTCCAAATTTCGCTGGAAAAAATTCGTAAATGGGAGAAACGATGATATTTCTGAACGTTTTCACGATCCGGTTTGTACGTGGACGAGATGGCTGATGCGTGTCGAACAGTGCGTCGTATTGTGCACGTAGCAGTCACCGGCCACGCGTTCGACCGTGCGTGATTATAGATGTACGTACATTTGGTAGACGTGCCAGTGTGTATGCACGAACGCGACATACACGGCAGAGGAACAAAGGAGACGTTTTTTTTTCCCGTCGAGAACGTTTCGATTTTACGCTGGCGCCGATATACAGGGTGTTCCAATCGCGTCAATTTTAATTTTGCCAACTGGTTCTTTAATTAAAATTTGTATAGTCGGCTATTTCTTAAAAGAAGTATTGAATATCAATAATTTTATGATTATAAATGAAGCTAAGGAATTTTTATGAATTAAGTTTCAGCAATGTAGGCAAAAAATTAATTCATCATTAAGATTAGAGAATATGTATTGGATACATGTATAGGAAATATATTTATCAAGAATACACGCGGTGATTTCACAATATTTCCGTTGCTGATTATATTCACTTATTTCCGTGTGGATTCTATACTTTCTATACTCATTGCTTGCAACGGAGAGTCTCAAATAATATATTTTTACAGCGTTTAATTATGATAGGAAAAATCTTCCTTTTTTGTTTTCTTGCTTTACGGAGACTGATGCTAAAATAATGAACATCAAGCATGTTTTCATTTTATACATCCTACCACGTTGTTATACTTAATGCAAAAGAAAACAAGTAGTGGAAAATGGGAATTTATGTTGAAGAGAAAAGCTCGAGAAAAGATAATATCCGATGGAAGCGCAATCAAGCGGAAGGCTAAACGTGAAAATTTCATTACGATGCGAGACGGTAAAAATAGAATTACAAAAAAAGAATTTTATTTATACTCTGACGGCATAAAGTTAAGCTTATCACATTATAATTGTGTATTTGCGTAGTTATTAAAGATCGTAATTTAATTTAGGCATATATGTTGAGAAATAAAAGTGTAAAGAGAGAGAGAGAGAGAGAGGGGGGAGAGAGAGAGAGAGAGAAGTCGTGACACATAAATAATTAATTGTAACAAGTGTAACTATTATATATATGTCATTACATTGCAATTAAGGCTCCTGCGTAGTCACAGTCATATTGAATCGTGACATCAGAAACGAAAATAACACGTTAAATTTTATTACGTGCCATTGGTAAATAAAGACAATTTGGATAAAACAAAATGATGAAATCGTTTTAAAACATTTATAAAACTCGAGATGAAAATGGACAAAAACTATGCTTATCCCCCTTGACAGTCAACAAATAATCGTAAAAAGTGATAAAAGATACGTGAAGTGCTTTTATTCAATACACGTAGCTTCTTTTCATTTACACGTGCCTTTTATCACTTTTTATGATTATTTACTGAATGTCAGGAAAGATAAGTATAGTTTTCGTCCATTCTCTCGACTTTGAACCATTCTTTACAAATGGTTCAGTTTACAAATGTTTTAAAGCAATCTCATCATTTTGTTTTATCCAAACTGTCTTAATTTATATTTAAATAGCACGTATAATAAAAGTTAATGTGTCATTTCTCGTTTCTGACGTCACGATCTAACATGGCTGTGGTGACTACGCAGGAGTCTTAATATTAATAATTATCTACATCTTGTATCACAGATAGTGTTATAAAAAATATTAATAAATATTACAAAAACATTAATTGCAACATGTACACACATGACAGTTTCTTTGCGATTTAAATCTCTTCTACCATTATAGCCGTTTCTGTTATCGCGATCTCGTATGAATCAGTTTGAGATGCGACTGCGAAAGGCTTAAAAGACGGCTCTGTTCATCGTCATTTGTTAAGCACAAATGACGACTTGAGATAATCGTGGAAACGAATTCATCGGTCCCCACGCGTATTATTCACACGTGGTCGCGCCTCCCAATTCGAGCCAGCGAAGCCAAGAGTCGCGCTTTCGTAGATTGAATTAGCCTTAATGATGAGGCGGCCTACAAATTATACTGACGTGCTATCGAGCGACAGTGTAGATGACATCGTGGAAGAGAAAGAACGATTGATATGCCTGTCGAGACACATGCGAATATGTTTATGAAAAAAAAACTTATAATTATATTCCTATTAAAAAGAGATAACTATGAATACGACCAACATGATACTGTAAATGCTTTGAAGCATTTTTTAATTGATCAGTTAGTAGAATTCTTTCTTCTGATTGATCAAATTTATTAAATGCTTCAAAACATTTATAGTGAGACTTTGACCTATGTGTAGATAAAATTTATAATTCATTTTGTAAATTTTATAATAAGCGACTTTATGAATAATATCAAAATATAAAGTTCATCATAATTTATTATTTGCGTAATTTAATATTATTCACGAAATCGCTTTTTAATTTAGAAACTGCGGTTAAGAAATTTCTTCAATTTGTTTATATAGAGAATCTTCGTAGAATAATGATGAAAAGCTGTGAATCGCCTTATATATTATATTTTCTATGTATGAGCTGTTCGCACTTGGCTATCGCGACTTCCACTCGTCGTTCGCGATACATTACTCCGCTTTCGACAATGCTTTATCCTGGTGCAGCTTACAAATGGAGGCTGTACATTTTCAGGCGCGGATATGGCACTTGGTGAAAGAAACATGAGAGATATAAGTCGTCTCAATGGTCTCAATCTCTATATGTTCACATATTTTCACCCATATCGCACATTATTAGCGAGTACATTCAAGTACGGATTAACGCAGCGCGCAAATATTTCGATCATGCATGTACGATCGCGCCAAATGCAACTAGCAGAAAGTAGCTTTGATCTTTCGATCGTTACTACTCACGAACCAACACTCTACAAGCTGAAACGTGTCATCCGTAACTGTAGAGAAATTACTGTATGAGTAGAGGGACTAAAGTCACGAAAGGATTCATTATTGTCATCGCTATAATTGCAAATTAAATCAGATCAAGGCAAGATTTAGCTCAATTTTTTATTTACCAGAGATGTTTAATATTTATATATTATATTATATAATAAAAAATTACATATTAAAAAAGAAAGATACATGTTATATTTTATTCAAATGTAATTGCGAATTAAAAGATTGATAATAATAATTAAATCAATTGTTTTAAATTTAAGATATAAATTGGATATTAAAAATTAAATTAGCTTAAACATTCAAGAATTTTAATTAATAATTTTAATTAAAACTTGAGAATTAATTGAAACTCATCTGCATCAAATTCTAACTTCAAAAATTTATGATCTTCTAGGAACTAGGAAATAAATTTATTGGTTTTTGTGTTATAGTCTTGTAACCTCGTAATCTCGTAAATCGCGTGCAAATTGCGTTAGCAAGAATATATCGCAGATTGATTGCGCTGAACCCTATCCTTTTATCTTGTCAGATAAATTTCGCGCAATGGGAGCACTACGGAGAGTTCGAACAATAAGCGATCGGAATTTTTTTTCGGAAGAAGCAATATTTTACGAGTGTAACAATGTAAGCCAACCAATGGAGATAATCACATTTTCGGCGATAAATGCGATAGACATCAAGGCAAATTGGACATACAATATAGTCAAACTACAATTATATAGAAATTAGCTCACATTACAGTATAAAAATTTCTTTCGTTATCCTCCTTTTTTTAAATATAATATTTAAAATTGTTGTTTTCATATGAAAAATGAGGTATTTATTGTTAAATAAAATATTTTCATACAATCTGCTCATTTCTCAAAAGAATTAATCATTGAATTTCGTTCAGAAATAATGGAACGTATAAAATATTAAAAAGAATTTTCGAGTTTTCAAATTTTGCAAATGTCCGCGAGAAATTGCACATCACGACCTAAATACGCCACAAACGTGCGATTAAATTTGTACGAGTGAAAAATATAGAGCAAACTGCGAAGCCATGCGTGGCTGTGAAATTAAATTCTTTTTGTATCCAAGAGATAGGATGGATTGTTCGTTTTTATTAACAGTGCTGCAACTGTTTTAAAATGGAAATGGAGAGTATTACTCTTTTTCCAATATCCAATAGAAATAATTAATATCTAGAAAGTTTTTTATTGCATTTGTCAAATAAAAAATGGCAATATAAAGTGAATACAAGCAAAATTTAAGTGTAAAAGTTCAACAAATTATGCTAATAGCTATGTGACACTAGAGGACAAAGGACTGAAGTGACTCACCGTGTATGCATCGGAAAGTTAAAGATAGGGATAAAGCCTGTTCTTTTCAATTATTCTGACACTTTCTGCATTTCAAATAACACAGTTGTGTGCGCAGACTTTTGGAGAAAGAGAAAGGAAGCAGAAGAAAGTGTAATACAATTGAAAAAAATAGGTCTAATGATTGAAGTATCGAATATACATATCTTACAAAAAAAAAGGAATATTAGATGCGTCTATTGTTAGGTAAATCTTGAGAAGTCTTCAGAAATTTCTATGAATGCATAAACGTCTATGTGCCTGAGACATGAAAGGATATCCGAAGCTTGATATCATACGTTTGATCACGGTTGCATTGAAACCGTGCATAATGACAATCAGTTTCAAAAGACGTATTTCTTAACGCGATCATTTCCTTTCTGAAAATGGTAAAGATTGAGAATAGCAAATTAACCGAGAAATCTGTAGGTGGTCTCTCGGGATAACCCGCGTTGAAAGAAAACAATTTTCAATTCGAGCGAAACGCTTGTAGGATGACTACTCACTTGGATTAAACACTCGACAATAATAGTAATGAATCGGTCTTTATGGTGCTCGTAAATACAAAGGATGGCCAGTCAATCAGCGTTGTATGTAGCAAGCGCAAGTGCGTAACTGCACGCACATAAGCGTGCATCGGCATCGGCGGCCGTTGACGTTCCATCGCGGCAATGTACGAGTATCTGTAGATAATACGGCCGAAGAGTCGATTTTGCAGTCGATGAATCGATATATGGGTCATACCGTAACGATACACACGAAGGATTGTGTATACTAAGCGTTATAAGCATCTTAACGTTCACTATACTTTCCACATCGAAGCGTAATAGCTTACCAGCGTATATTACCACTAATGGTAGCAACAAAAACAACTAATCGGAGGATCGATAACTGATGTGACATATGATTATAAAATTAAAAAAAAGTATTTAAATCTCTTTGAGCCTTATATATATAAGAATTGTGATTTTTGACAATTATAGTTAATTATTCTTCTCATATTCGACTGCGATTGATTAATTTCTTTAAGCTTGAGGCTTACTACACCTATTGAGTTTCGGAACTTATCTGTCGGTGCCAGTGATGTTTACAATTAATGCTGGTAACTTATAATATTTAGGTTTTCATAGACATTTTAAATCAATTTAAAAGTTAATTCTACTTTATAACGAGATCAGAATTTCAAATAATGAATTGTCAAGATACACACGATTGAAATAAAAATTCAATTCACGGAAACTAAACTCCATTATTTACAATGATCCAAGCAAAAATTATCTTTTGCGGTGTATACATAGTGACATTTAAAATATGGTTGAATGCTAGATAGAGGATCCGTCGTCCTGGTTTTCTTTCTGCATGTTTTCCCGAGTTTTTATATTTTCAAGCCGTAAAGCACACTTAACATAGATGATACAAACAACGTGTTCCGTTTCTATCAAAGTTGAGTTGTACAACATGGCACGTGCAATACTACTCTTAAAAATAGAGATGTCTATATAATTCTCTCTGTGTTGATGTTAATATTAACACCAATGTGATGTGGATGTAACACCATGGACTTTAAATCCACACTGTGATGGTGTTGATATAAAGTCCAACCAGAAGTTTTTGAAATCCATACCTGTGTTGATGTTAACACCAACACATATATGAACACCGCATGGGTGTTAAATCCACATCGATATTTTTTATAGTGTACAGTGTCGCGTTTTCTTAAGAATATATACTTTTTATTATTTTTTTCATTCTCTCTCTTTCGCAAATTTATTTACACTCGATATTTAATATTATTTAGAAAATATGCATTATTTTTCTAGAAATTAGATATATTACCTAATTGTCTAGATAGTTTTGCATTTTAAAATTTATTAATTTGTTTACGTAAACTATTATATATGTATATTACAAAGAAAAATTTGTTCTACTTATAAAATGTTTATTTAATAAAACTTTTTCTTTCTTATTTATTTTTTTTTTATTTATTCATTCGATATATCTAAGAATATCAAGTGATAATTGCAGTGATAAAAACAAACGTTACAATAATCGGCGTATCACGAGTACCGATATTGAAAAGGAAAAAAGTTAAGCCATGGCTCGTATAGCTTTTCTCTAAGCCATCGATAACTTGTGGAAGATGCTTTATCTTCGAACAACGGGTGCATCGGAGCGAGGGTTAGTGCAGCTTCTTTACAAAGGTTTCTAAGTTATAGACCGTGAATACTTCTTTTGGACTCGCAACTTTCGAAAACTTCCGCGGTTTAGATAAGTATCTTGTTAACACGATTGAATTGAAGACTTGAATTAATTAATGGCTATTAATAATATCTAAACTTGTATAATGAACTGAAAAATGAACAGAATTCAACATATAGTAATCAGAATCAATGTAATTAAATTCTACGAAAAAAAGATCGTATAATAATCCACAGAATAACGTTGTACAATTAACTGAAATAAAATAAGTTCAATTAATTTATAGTTCCATTTCTACAGAGAGAGACAGAGAGAGAGAGAGAGAGAGAGAGAGAGAGAGAGAGAGAGAGAGAGTCTATAAAACTTTAATTAACTTTTAACCAACATTTACTGGAATAGAACAGGAGGATACTACAGGAAGATTGCGAGAACACTGTCTCTTCGTTAGTAAATTGCTATTTCCTTTCATACGATTTTTATGAAGAGCCACATATTGCGACGTATTCGGCAATTACTACACTTTTTCACCAGATAATAAGTACCAGTTGCACGAAATTGTGATGTAGAACCGAGCCGAGATGATATTAGTGCGGCCCTGCGATAGAGTTAATTATAACTCGGCAACGAAACCACCATGTTGCCTTGCATATGCGATATACACGAGGAATGGTGGCGCATATGATACGGTGACACACGTTATACGTAAATGACGGATAAACTGCTGCAAATAGCGAAAAGCATATAAAAAAAAATCAACCTTGTCGCGATGCGCTATTTTATGGGATGGACAACGATTACTCGCAGCAAGGTCAGTGTTAGACGATTACTGGAAAACTCATTTACTGAATAAAAAATTAAACGCTTTTGCCGCAACGTGGGAAAGACGACGAAGAATTGTTCAGTATAGAAAATACATTAAAATTATGGTAAAAAAAACTAATTGGATATAAATGGATACATAAAAAACAATTTAAAATAAAGCAGATTTCGCTCGTGAAGTTTTGCCAAGAGTAAATCTTACGGGACTTTCGGAACTACGCTACATTCCAGCGCTTCCATTAATTTTTCCGCTATAATCTTATGTTTTATCCATCGTGCGATAATTAGAGCCTGGACGCGAAGGTGTTGAATTAATACGCCTCATCAAGAAGCCGCTATAAGCTCGCGTGCTTGCTCGCGCGTGCGGCACTAATTCGCAAAGGCGATACACTCGTGTTTGGAAGGCGTCTGAATCATGAAAGCTGTGGAGTAACCGCGACCGATTTGTATATGATCTACGAATGCGTAGATAAAATACACAGTACATTATTTTAGTTAATTAGCCGCGAATCATTATTATTAAACGCACGATGGTACATCACGTTCGTAGAATCGCGTGTAATCTCCAGAGCAATGAAAACCGATCTCGACTTATTTTTTCCATCTTTGTTCATTCTTGGCATCGCCAATTTTAGCATCAAAAATGGAAAAGAATTATCACACTTTATATACAGTAAATATTGCATAATAAGACACATTAAGTCTGTATATATAACTTAAAACATCGAAGGAATACTTTCTTATTACTTTTAATTCGAATTTAATAATTCTGTTGCATTTTGCTTAATTTGGAATATTATTTATCTAATAGTACAATTTTATTGTGTATCAATAAATAATTAACTCACTTGTTTAATTTCAAGGTGGATATGCAGTTTTCAGTGATATATTTATGTTTCTATCCTCTATTTAATTTTGAAATATTATTCTTTCTAATACATTAAGTTATCACAGCTTCAATGGCAATATTTAAATCCTGTTTAGAAATTTTCCAAGCAGTGTCAAAAAATGCAGTTCAGAGACTCCCGTCCGATGAACCTAATTAAAGTGTGTATTGCCAATACCAGAGGAAGTGCCTGATATTTCTCTTATTGTTAGTCGCTGGTGCATTATATATGCACAGACAAAGGACAATAAACGCATGGCTGTCCGGAGGCACGCGAGAGACGCCGGCACAACGCCATATCGGGCACATTCATCTGGTAAGACTAGTTGGTGCACGTGCGACGCGAGGTATAGACCTCAGATGTGACAGACACAGAGAGCCCGGACTGTCTCATTACGTAGAAGTGTCGCGCCGCATTTGGCACGAGACCTCCGTTCGCTGTTTTCATTCATATTCGTCGTCGTACAAATTAGGGATAAGGGAAAGGTCACACTCGCCTTCGCAGCTGGAGTCGAAAAGAAATTTATGACGCGCAAAAACGTCTTATGAAAATAGCGATTAATCCCTTTAAGTTAAATGTCTAAACTCTTCTTGATATATTCATTACTAAATCATGTAATGATTAACACACGTATATAAATGTAGAAAAAATCATGATTAAATAACGTTTCTATAAAATTAGCATTTTTATAATTTCGATATAGTTGATCAAATTCTGACTTTTACCTAAAAATAATTCTGGAGTTATATTTAAAAAATAAACTAATTCTTCACATATATTTCGAAAAGAAGTCACATAGTGAACCGAAAATATAAAATGCCTACTTCATTTCTATTGAATAAAAATTAATAATAGATGAGATTAGATGCAATATGTGTAACATGCAATTTATAATTTTATTTATGTACTATTATGAAGAAATAAATAATGTAGAATAATTTTAAAATACAAAAAGGTAGAAGAATAAAATAACGTTAAATTACTCGTGTAAAAGTACATCTATTTCTATTATATGCTTTTCTATGGCAAGGTCTACATGAAATGATCGATGCATTAGCGCGGTAGTTTGTTATGAATGATTTATATTCATGCAATCGAAAGAATGCACTTCACATAATATTCCTCTAAATTTAGTTCAGAAGACTACTAATCGGCTACTATTTTGCGCTATTGTCGATAAAATGTGACATTAGCGTGTTCCAGCACCTCCGAATTATCTGCGTTAAAGGCAAAATGTGAATCCTTTGTCAATGTAAAAGCTTTGTCAACGATTTTCATTCACATGTATATTGCATGTATTTGTCGGATTATAGAACGATTAGATGGGTGATATTCGCGATGCTACTACTTTTTACTGCATCGATCGAAAAAATAAACCGATTAAAGAAACCTCTTAATGCCTCGCTGATCAATTTAGTTACCAAAATCTTCTTTTGAGCACAATACTCCTTTTGAAACTTTTTGAAGAATTAACATCAAACAGATTAATCTTGATAAACGTAAATTACCGGAAGATATTTTTTTCTCAGTGTTTATAACAATATTATATATATACATATAAAGATACATCATAAAAATTTAGAAATATTACATAGAATAATAATAAACGTTCCTAATGTTATTCTAATAAAAAAGAAAATATCGCTTGCGGTATTCTTGAGTCGATATATTTTCCATTAAGATGACATAAAAATATCGCGATAGCCAATAAATCGAGACATTTTATATTATACATATGCACAATACATTTGCAAATAGAATTCCTCGAGCCTTGGGTGCTTCGCAAAGCATGCAAGAGATTTCGTCTCACCAGAAAGTGCTCCTTTAGCAGGGACGAACGCTGTAGATAAACGACAGGACCGGATTACATTGACGAATTTGCTTTACGGCACGCTCTAAAATAGCTCGTTAAATTTTCTTTTACGATTGCACCGATTAATTATTAGGATTACCCTTCCATTCAATATATTGATACATAAGGTATATGTATAATACTTAAGTATACTTCTATCTTAGATTATGAGAAAAAAAATTGTGTTTATTGTTTGTTACTCTTCCTGACGTAATTTTGAATCATTTATATCAATAATGCTAAGATAATTTAACACGTACTTCAAATTTTCATTGATACTTTCTCAATTATTATCAATAAAGATCACATCAAATCAATGATAATAATCAGTAATAATCGATATCAACTACCACTAGCAATTAGTATTATCAGTTTTATTCCCAGCAAGATGATAATCCAATCTTCTGATATCAGCTAAAACTGTATTATCTCATACGTGTTCTAGAGTTAATCTGATGCACTTTGACATATCTAGATTTACCTTAACCACGTTTTCTACTTGTTTCGCATCAGCTTACTTTGGCAGAAGATATAGCGCCGTACTTCAACTTGCATTGGGGGTGGCAGTAAGCCGAACACTTCCGACGCTGATAAACGAAACCCAAGAGTAAAGGCGCCACAGACCCCACAATATAACACATTGTGGAGTATCGACCTTTTGGCACCCCTGTCTCTGCAGCTGCGGTGTCTCTATCTTTAGCTCTTCGGGCGCTCGTACACGAATGTCTCTCTTATATTCATGGTACAGAACATTCCCGCTCGGCACGCGCGCAAGTTGCATGCATGCCGCTCCACCCCTGTAAAAACACGGCGCTTCTCACCCTCACAAACCGGACGGACGCGGTGTTTCGATACCGCTGGAGATAATTCGGAGGGTCGTTACCACCCCCGGCAGTAAATTCTGTATATCGTTCGGATTTTCGTGGTTCGGTGAGAACAATGTCGATCGGCGGCAAAAAGGGACTTTCCGTTCGAGATTATTGATCACCGGAGAGAACAATTCGCGTGAGGAATTCGTGACTTTCTCTTCGTCGAAACCGGAAATGCCATTCGTGATTTTTTTTCCGACAAAGCTTACTATATTTTTTCTTGAGTTGTAAGATTTTTTTTACATTATTTAACGGATAAATATCACTTTAGAGAAGATTCCATTTATTATACAGATTAAGCACTGAAAAGAGTTTGGTTATATTAATTAGAGTTCTAGTTGAAAATAAATAAATCGGAGTTTTCTAATTAAATCTATTATAATTTTAGTTGAGATAACCTGCAGAATTCTGATTAATCAAAATTTTCTAGTTCGTTCATTTTCAAAATTTTTCAGAAATTTTTCTCAATGAGGAATTTTATTAATTTCTGATTTATATTAATACGTTATTACCATATCAAGTGATAATGTTCACACTTTCTTTATTACTTCAAATAATATTACCTATTATTATAATATTGACTAATTTCCGATAATTCAAAGAACGATTTTCTATTAATAATCAGTTGTGTAAAAAATAGAATAATCAATTTCACACTGTTAGATATTAAAGCAGCAATGGTAACCCAGTTAAATAATATTTTGTGTTATTTTTAACTTTCAAATGTGTCAAATGTAAGTCAATCCATTTCTGTGGTTAATTTCAAAGTGAACATCCATATTAACGTATTTAGCAAACCGTAAATTAAATTTAAGTCTTTAATTTAAGTCTTAAATTTAAGTCTTTAATTTATATTTTCTTGAGTTAAATTATAAAATTAATATAATAATATGTTGAATAGGAACAGTGGCAACCTATAGAAATGATTAAAAATAAACCTGAAATTAGATATAATTTGACATTATGAATTTAAGAGTGCAAACTTTCAGTTTCCACCAATTTTCACCAAATTAATTTTTAAAATTTGATGCGTCATAAGAAAATATCGCGGTTTATAAATAATTTTAATTACTGTGTAAAATCATCACGAACGGTGCCCGGAATATACTCCATTCTCAGCAGACTAAATCGGATTGAAATCTTTTAATACGCTCGAGTATTACAGAAACCGTCCTAAAGTGATTCAGGAAGGAAACACTTTCGTTACAGTGGTCAGCCGATCATTCGTAGCGCGAGATATTAGAGAATGAGTGGAATAAAAAAAGAAAGAGAAAGTGAAAACAAACGAAATAAAGGCGAAGTGATCCACTGAAATCGTGGAGCACGATCACTGTACTCGTGTCTTTCTTCGTTTTTCTGCGTCTTTTTAAAATAATTTCATAAAGAAATTATGAGTATCACATAATAAAATAGAGAATGAATGTTCAGAAGTTCCTGGAACGAGGTAGTTGCTGACACTGAAGAATAATCGCCTATTCGTAACTTTGCGACCGCTAGTTATTAAGTCTCTGATAAGTTATTGTGCGATAACTTACATGTATATACCATATATAAACAACGTATGGTAAACGTCCGATAAATTCATGCTCGACAAATTAGATGGTTGAGATACTACAGCTGGTCGACGAAGTCGCAAGCTTTATGTTACGCACTACTGCTCTCAGATTTCTTCGATCGATGCGACAGTACATTGAGGCTACATTGTCTTATTCGTTGAATAGTAAATTTATAGACGATAGTACATTTAGTTCTCGAGAATTTATGACAGAATTGTAAGACTTTAGAAAACTAAAATTATTAGAAGGCAATTAGGAGCAGAAGAAATGACAACAAATGTAATTCTAAACAAATGTAAAACAAATTATTTCTTTTTTTCGTCGAACGCACATTGTAATGTGCATCATTCTGCAAAGTCATAATGACTAGCACAAGAGACATTCGCGTATCAGTTTTCCGCAATGCGGACGAAAAAGAACATGTAAACCGTTAAAAGAAACACGTCAACAATTTCGCCAAGGTGAAACGTCGTGAAACATAGTGCCATGTTTTCTAATTTTCCAGATTATATATACGGGGTGTTCATGATACAACTGGTGGTATAATCGCGAAGAAAATTCTAAATGAAAAAATAAGTAAAAAAACGTAGAATAAATTTTTTTCATATGAGACTTAATTTCTTTGCGAAAAAATCAATTTTTTTAAAAATCGATTTTTCACTGTGCCCTTAATTAACTATGTCTCGATTTAATATATCTCTCTGTATAGATACAAAATATAGATTATTTCTGCTAATGTTTGTGTTTATTATTATATTAGATAATCGAGAACATACAATAAAAACAGGATATCCACGCACAATAAATTTTATTATCTTATAATTGTTGAGAATGTTGCTCATTTTATTGAATACATTCTGCTCTAAAGTAAAGTTATATGAATACTTTCTAACTTATGATACTTTAATTTATCAATATTAAATCCCGACGAATATTTAAAGCCGATTTTCTCGAAAACAGAGCCTCATGTGAAAAAAATTGTATTCTACGTTTTCGATTTATCTTTTCATGTATAAGAATCACTCTCTTGCCAGTTGTACTATCAGTTCACGAAACCCTATATGTATATATATATATATATATATATATATACGCATGTGTATATTCTTAAAACGAAGAACGGTAATATTCGTGAAAATTGGATACACCCGAAGCCCGCTCGAAATGAATACTATTCGAGTTCTTGCAACAATGGCCGTGTGGATACACGAAAATCTATGTATTCTATGCAATCGCATTGAAATTGCACTTGGCAGAGAAACTCGCGCAGAACGCCAAAGCGTAAACCTCGGCGCGAATCCCATTTGCAAACACTGATTTTAAAATCTATGGATGTAAGAGATATTAGATATCGCCCTCTGACTGAATTACCGGCTTGGAGTAAATGGAGTAATGGTGCATAGAAAAGGATGTCGGCGCAGAAAGGGGTGTCACACCCTTCTTCCTTGTACTCTGTGAAGAATGCGCGTGGTATACTGTGACATAATCGATAACAGTTCTGACCGAATACGCTCTCTTTACATAGAGAGAGAAAGTCGACGCGAGATGAATAAAGAGATCTAATAATACCGAAGAATAATGGGGCGCCAATGGAGATAAACGAGATGAACGAATTATTTGTTTGTGCATTGAAAAATGTATTAAATCATCGTAAAAGTAATATTACAGGGTGTTTACTGAAATCTTGTGAACAAAATTTTCTGAGAATTCTCAGTATTTTGTTAAAGGTATTTTTGAAGGTATTCTCAGTTTATTTGAAGGTATTTTTATACAAAATTCTATATAAAATAATATTAAAAAATTCTTTAATGCAGTTTTAAAATAAATTGGAGTGCAAGCAACGCAAACAAACTAAATATAAAAAATTAGAAGAAGACAGGAATTCCACGAGATTATATTTATCATTTTTTACAATTGAAGCCGTGAAATCTAAGACAGTATAGGGAAAGCTCATTATGTTCAATTAATATCAGTGAATTACTCTTCTGTTAAATATTATCTTCTACTATCACCTAGATTTTTTAAATAAAAACTTGCGGGACAATATAAAAATGTAAATGAATATATGGAGAGGGATATGTAGGTATATATCTACTTTATTAACTGATTATCAATATTTTGCATTCCAAGAAAAGATAGGTAATTAAAGAAATAATAGTTTCAGAAAGAGGCAGAATTTAAATTTGAAACTAAAATTCTAAAAATTTCCAAGTCTCGATAAAATTCCCTGAATTTTAAAAGTAAAAAGGTAATCCCCTAAAAATTCCAGATTTTCCAGGTTTTTCAGATATTAAATATATACCCTGTATTATACAGAGTATTTGGAAAATAATGAAAAATCTTTCATATAGAGGCAGAATGGACTAAACTGAGAAGAAAAGTCCTCTATCATTTTACAATTTTCGCAATAGTTAACAAGATTAATTACTAGAAATAGTCGAAAATCTTCAATAATTTTTTACTCAAATACTATTAATTTTACAGAAAAACTGTAAGAGACAAAAATTGTTTATTTTCTTCTCATAAGGTTCTGAAAATTTTTTCAGAATTTTTTAATACCATATTTTCTCATGTTGGTAAAAATAAGAAAATGCAGTACTAAAAAGTTGATAAAAAATTCTGAAAAAATTTTTAGTGCTTTATGAGAAAAAAATAAACATTTTTTGTCTTACAGTTTTTCTGTAAAGTTGATAGTATTTGAGTAAAAAATTATTGAAGACCAATATTTTCGACAATTTTTAGTAATTAATATCTTGTTAACTATGCTTGCGAAAATTGTAAAATGGTAGAGGACTTCTCTTCTCAGTTTAGTCCATTCTGCCTTTATACGAAAGATTTTTCCAAACACCCTGTATAAAATAATACTAGAAAGCTGAAATGTAATAGAATGACTTCAGAAAGATACATGTACATAAAAATGTATATAAAAATAGTATAAAATTGTATATTTCAATGTTCCATAAAATGTTAATTAAATAATGCGCGCACGCGAAAGTCACTTTAAAATCAATAATTAATAATTTAAAATTTTAATATTACAATATTAATAATTCAATCTTACAAATAAAGCTTAATGAACTAACTATTACAAAAAGTATGTACATTTTACGAAACATTTCTCTCTACAATGCCAAATTAAGATTGTCAATATGAGATCTGTTATGAAAAGAACTTTCCAGAAGAGAAGAGAAAAAATGTAACGTTAATTGGCGTGCGTGCATGTTTCATGGGAGGGTCTGATGTGGGAATAAGCTGTCAGATCTCTCATCAAGCGGACTGTAGTGACCTGGGGGATCGTTAATGAAGTTACGTCCCCTTTGGAGTGTCGCAGGACTCATAGAGTAAGATGGACAGGCAAGCGGCAGTTCGATAACAATTGGGAAAGTAGTAACGTAAAAACGGAGAAGGATGCAGGGTGATTCCCTATCTCTGGACCACCGATGCATTCTCCAGAGACGCCAATTCGCGATTCCGCTCCCCGTCCGTCTCCCAACGAATGTCATCGAAATTCGACAAGTCCGCTATTCGATCTGACCAAAAAATTCAACGAGTGAATATATGCAGACATATATCATGTTATTATATTTCTGTAATATGAACTGTGATATTCAATTATAGACTATAATAAGATGAATGGCTACTCGAGTTATCTCCTCATAATTGCTTTTTAAAGAAAGTATGGATAAAAAATGAGTAAGAAAGTGTCTTTACTTTCTCTGGCCAATATGCCGCAAGTAATGCGAGCTCTTATCGTTGATTATCATTCGACTAGCGTCACTTTAGCGTTAATTACAACTATGCGGTGAAAATATAGGGCAATGTGTCTGCGGGCTGCCGTAGCGGGAAAACTCTGGGCTCGAACATGAAAGTAAGAATATTATTAGCGTGCTGTATAGTCCACTGTATGCTGCCATAATTGAAACTCACAAATAGCGGCTGTAAAAAAATCTCACGCGCAATGTTATCTTGCATTCCTGACACGTTAGGTGTTATATGCTGGATGAGTGAATACCGTGTAAGTAGTAAGTACACGCGTAAGAAAAAAGCGTGAGTGCGCCAGCGAAACCAGACCGCGAATATCCTGCGTTCCGCTTAAGAATTATGAATCAGCAATGTAAAATCTAACAGAACATAATAGCGAATTCAATACGTGGAATTACTGGCCGCGAATTAAAATCGGCTAGATTCTTTCCCGGCGTCGCAGAATAACCTGCAATTTATCGGCCTCAATACTGCAGCGTGTCGATTCAGATTACTGTCCGATACATACATTACTTTTACAGAATTATACACACACACACACACACACACACACACACACACACACACACACACACACACACACACACACACACACACACGTGGATATTATGAATTAACATATACATAAGAATACTGAATAAGTTTTAGTTATCGTGACGAAATTCTTAGGACTGTGACGAGATCGACATTAATCAACTTGAATGTAATTATAGATCTTAAATGACGTCTGTAATGACTAATGAGATTCTGAGGCATAAAATTTAAGCTTTATAAACCTTAAGCCGTAAGAAATTGATCATTCATAGTCGATTATTTTCTTTACATTCGACTGCGATTGATTCATTTCTTACGACTTAAAGCTTAAGTTTTATACACCTTAAAATCTCATTGTAGACCCCATTGTAGGCCTTTAGAGATATGGATTGCTATAATTCCTGCATAAGAAAAGTGTCCGAAGGAGGTTAGAGAGAAATATACTTTTCAAGTACTTGTCTTTCTCAAAGTGTCCGAAAATGCGTGTGTTAGTTAAACATACACAGTTGAAAAATTTGTGATAAATTTAATACATTTCACGTGTTCTCCGATTCACTTCTTGTATTAATTTAACATAAGATCAATATGTTAGAAAGTAATACAAATATTATGTAAAAAAATTAACACAAAAAGTGTAATACTGACATAATTTGTAAGCAAACTGTGGAAGCACGTTTCATTAGAATTAATGAATTTATGATATGTTAAATTAATGTATTTTATTCATTTATGTTAGAATTTACATTTTTTAATATATTATTTTTATGTTTTCGTTCATTTATTTATAAATTGTATTATTTAAACACTAAGAAATGTTATATCAATTTAAAATACAAAATATTCAAATAACATAATCACATTATGTTAAGCTAACACTCGGATATGTTAAAAATTCAACACAAAATTTTAATAAGGATTTGAGTGGACCGGTTTTAACACAGATACAAAATGTTTTTCACTGCGCATTAATATTATATCAAGATTAAAAGTGATATAATGTAGCGGAGCACAAAAGAAGGTTCTTCTCTTTGAAAGTATATATAAAATGTAATTAAAAAAAATACGCAAAATAAAATTTTGTAATATTTCGTAGAAAGAAATAGCCTCAACAAAAAACATCTAGTGTGTAGGTACTGTATGTTAAAAAATGCTCAAAACGTGTTTCAGAATTTTTCTAGAGAGGGAAATACAGACACAATCTTATTTGTATTACCATTCCATATATACATATATATATATATATCTGTACAGGTGCAACATAGAATAAAAAGCTCGCGCATTTCATCCTTGCAAAAATTGCAGACGCAGCGGCAACGTCTGGAATAATATTTTGTGGATAATAATATCATCTTAATAGAATAGTTGAATAATAATGAGACACAAAAAGTATCTGTCGATACTTCGTAAATTTCGACGCGCTGCTGTCGAAGTGCTGACAATGATAATATCAAAACTTTTGACGTGCGAGCTCTAAATACTTACGCGCATAATTCTCGTTACTCTTGGAATTATCGGCTGTCGAGCATATACTTATTACGACAACAGGAAATAATAGGCGCGCTGCGATAACGTAATCCCGCGGCTGATTTTCCGCGGTCGCCGCTTCGGCCATGCCGCGTTTTACATTTAGGCCGAACTACGGTGATAAAAGGAGAAGCAGGACGTCGATCTATCGAGCGCGAAAATTATAACGCGGAAAGTCCTTTGTGCTCGACACGAAAGAGTTACGGACACGATTGCATGGTCGCGTACGGCGTTTATGTGGCGCGGCAGAAATAAGCCCCCCACGGATGCATAACTTTGGCGCTTGATTTTCTTTTTCCTCATTTTTCATCGTTTCACTCGTCTCGAGAATTTCGCATCACGCGATTTTACTATTACAGAAAGTGGAACGATATGGAAAAGAAATGTTACACTGAAAAAAGATTGGCTGCAGCAGCCAATCTTTTTTTCAGTGTATACGTTGCTAATTTGGTAAACCATTTTTTGACAAAAAATAAGATAATTAATAGATATTTAATATAAATAAATAATTAATAGATACGTAAATTTAAAAAAAAATGTTCGGTATCTACGAATTATTTTAGCATTTCTACTTTTCGTATACTGAAAAAAAGATTAGCTGCTGCAGCAAATTAGATGGTAAAATATGGCATAGCATTTTTAATTATGATATGTATGTGTGCTATCTGCGTTATTTATGTAATTTCATTATGAAAAGTCCCACGAGTTTACATTTCCCTGATCCGTTTTATCATGCTCATTTGTGTTCATCATCAGACATGTCTCTTTATGTATAATAATGATATGTCAGAGTGTAGTAAATTTCGCATACTCTTGCTATAAACTTTGCCCAAGCTTCAACAATTTCCAGTATTTCCAGTATTTCCAGTATTTTTTTTCTAGTGCTAATCGATATACAAAGAATTAATATTAACTTCACAAAGGTATGTGTTCGACTCCCGGGAGCTCGCGGCATGAATTTTATGAGCATTTTTATGTGCGAAGCCAAGGGGTACGTGCGAGAGTAAATACCGCAGTCAAAAAAAGAATTTTAATGTCTGGAGTGCAGGAATTATACCGAGTGAAATAAACTGAGCTCCGAGATTCTTGTTTCTCTGAATATATAGTTTTAAAATAAAATTATACACTATGATACTATATTAAATTTAGACAAATTTATAAAAATGTATATACAATATATCATGTTTGATTACGTAAATAATATAATGAGAAATCTATTTTAATTCATTATTTTTTTTGTATGGTTTCATAATAAATGTGGTTTTGTTATCTTTTTATTCAAAGTGAAAAAATAAAGCTGGCGTAAAAAATAGAATCTCTTCGCAATCTGTTAACATAAATTGTTAACATAATAACTGTTAACATAAATTAAACGCTATTTATACATCAACCATCTTATTTTTAGCCCAATGATTTACCGTTAACCCGTTATTAGCTCAGACTTAACTATTTGTAATCGCAAAACAGTCAAAATATAAATATTCATATTTCAGGTCGGATTAAAAATGAAATGAAACTCGAAGAATAGACGTTAAGCATAAATGCAATGCGATGAGAATGCGAATCTAATTCGTTGTAATGTTTTCAAAGTGCTGTCTGGGTGCTTAGCAGAATGTTTAATAAATCTGCCAGTCCTATGTTTGCTACAAAGTCCTTGCAATCAGTTGCAATTACCGATGAGTAATGCACGCCAGATGTCGAACTTGGCAGGTGCACGTGCGTTAGGTAATGCTTAAAGGTTTCTTTGGTCATTGCACTTGGCACAAACGGTACCTACTATGTATTCTCTCCTTGAATGATCCAAGGGAATTAACTGCAACGTCCCGATGAAATATTATATTCACCAAGAAATAATTCTCCCTTATGAATATATCTTTTTAATAATAACTACCAATAAGTTTGAAGAAAATTTTTATACGAGGATATTTTATTTTTAATTGAGATACTCTGATAAACATTAACATTAAGCGAATATTACACATTTTAACTTGTAGTTTAAAATCTTGCAGAAGAAGAAACCCCCTCCCCCTTTTGAAGGAATTTTTTAATTATTTCCATCAGAGAGAGTATAGAGATTTTTATGTTGCTGAGAATCGAAACAGATATTTTTGTTGAATGGTATATTCTCGGTTTTTGATGTTCGATCAAACTTCGTGCGTCTATGAGAAAATGGTGGTTAGCTACTAATCTCCAAAGTGTATTAATCATATTATAAAGGCTCAATATATGTTAAAAATACACGTTTCAATGTATTGGATAAAAATGCTGATGACTAATTGCAAATCGTGAAAAATCGCCAAAAATTTATGAATTCTCGATTCTTATTTGCATACAACGTTACTCCAAATCCACCGAGATAACGGGTAACCTTATTCGAGGATACACAAATAAATATTACGGGAAATAAAAATATCGATGTTTTTCTAAAGCATTGTATGTTTTCGAATCCTCTCTTAAATATATTTAAAATGCAAATAAAAATACAGAGACTATATTTAGGTAAATATTTTTATGCAAGCATTACCAGAAGTAATAAAAGTATCGAAATTTTTCTAAAACTATTTGCGGCATTTGCACCGAAAATAGACTTTCAAATATATTTACCGAAAAAATAGATAATTATATTTAGATACATATTTTTAAAAATAGAAAGAGTGAACTTAGATCGTACCTCTTTGCATAATCAGGATGTTTTCTGAAATCTTATAAAAGAATTCTCATATTTTGAAGATATTTTTGTTCAAAATTTCAGACAAGATTAGAAAATCTCTTAATGCAACTTTAAAATAAATAAAGTCAAGCAACCCAAACAAATGTATTAAAAATTAATAGAAGATAAGAATTCAACGAGACGCAAAACTTATAAAGTAATATAAGAAAAGTCACTATTACTTTATCGGTACAATGTTTTCTAATGTCATCCTGATATTTTTGTAAAAATACGCGAAACACACAAGAATGTATATAAATATATGGATGAGTATGTTATACTTATTCTTAACTGTCAACATTTTGCGTTATCAAGAAGAAACATTGTTTTCAGAAAGAGACATAATTTAAATTTAAAAGTAAAATTCCAAAAATTTCCCTAAAATGTCTCAAAAAATTCCATCCTTGATTTTCAAGGATAAAAAAAATTTCCTGCAAATTTCAGGTTTCTACGTTTTCTCTATACAGGCATTAAACGTCTTGATAAATGCCGTTTATGAAACGTTCATCGAGAATTTCGGAGCTATGTATCAACACGATGCCGTCAATCCGTCGAACATTGAACACACGCGGGTTCGCCGTGAAATAAGACGCGCGGCGACATCGTAAAGAAGTGCATCAAAACAAATAAAATTAGAGGACGTAGCAAACAAAATTTTACAAAACGCAAAAATCGATATTTCAATCAGTGCAGTGATTCCTGCTTTTCTCGCGTTTCGAGCGATCGCCCTCGGCAAGAAAGCGAAAGGAAAAAAAATGGGGATGACTCCGAAAAACTCCGGTAAAAAAATATGAGGACTCACCGGCGATTACGGTGTCCTGCAGATTGTATTTAGCCGTGCCGGCCTTCCCGACTTTCGGGAAGTCTTTGAGCTTACGGCCGCTCAGCTTGAGCTCGCCGCTCAGGTGCGCCTCTTCCAGGATCCGCTCGAGGCTCCTGGTGAGCTGCTTCTGTATGTGGCCGCTCATGTTCGACGCAACCATCGCCATATTACATTTTTCGGACACGGGCACACACGGCGCGGTCCGCAGGCAATGCGAGCCCCGGCGATGCGCGGCGACCGCAACCGGAAAGGCGGAAGCGGCCTTCCTGGTGTAGCACTCGCGCGCGCTCCGATCCGCTCGTGTACGGGGAACGCGACAGAGGAGTACACGGGTACCACGCGAGCCGTCCACTCTCCCGAATGTCAGTGCCGCTACTGATCGCGCTGATCGCGTACCGATTCGGTTTCGGCGTCAGCTACACGGCGAGCACAGCGTCGCATTCTGTGAGCGATCGTCGCGCCACCTGGGCGGGAGAAGCGCCACGGCCGTCGTCATGACAACTGAGGGAGCGTCATCCAAATTCAGATTATTTAAGAATCGAAGATTGCGAATTGAAAATTAGATTTCGAACGAAAATTTGTATGTATGCACCAATTGGTCAAATTCTAATAAATACTGACTTCAGTAGATTTTTTTGTATTATCCAACATTGCATTTATCGCATTTCTACAATAAGCGTAATTAATGCATTGTAAGAAAGATGATAATTAGAAGAAAGCATAGAGTGTAGCTAGAAATAACAATTGAATTATAACTTTTTTTTATTGTAGAATTAATATTAGGACACTACCAACAATTAATTTATATATATATACATTTTTAAAAAAGAACTGAAAAAAATAAATTAAATAATGTAATTATTTAAAATAATAATGAACAAAGAAAGGTTATTAATTATTTACATATTACAACAAATCATGAAAGATTTCAGAAAATGATTATAAATTAGAATTAAAAAAAAATTATAATCTTGTCATTTTGGTTACTTTTATTCTAATATTAAGAATGTTATGTATATACATAACACATTAAAATAAATATTATCTAAAAGTAGAATATTATCTAAAAGTAAAATAAAACAATTTTTCACCATATGTGCACAGAGATAAAAACTATTTTCTACATATTTATTTCATATTTCATATCACATATTTTTGGACGTGGATTAATATTTACAACTCGATACATTTGTACACATTTGTTAAGTATACGAATTTTGCATTTTTTTTTTACCGTTCATTAATTATATGTATTACTAGTAACTTATCGGTTTACGTCGAGTATATTAAATATATAAGTATAAACAATGCGTATATTGTCATAATGCGTTTGTCATAAGCATTCATGATAATATTGCGCAATTTCACTAAAAAGCAGGAAATTAATTTGTTCTATAGTTAATTTTCGATTTCTGAGATGTCTCAGATTCTTGATATTGTCTAATAAGTTGTTCCTGTACTTCTAGTAAGCAAGGGCTGTACCTTGCATATTCCATGGTAAACTCTCCTTTGCCCTGCGTGCTCGATCTCAATTCAGTGGAGTAACCAAACATCTCGTTAAGTGGTACTTCTGCAATGACTGTGAACCATTCATCTACCACTTCCGTAAAGTTTACGATTCCTTTTCTCTTAGTGAGTTGTCCTAATATCGTACCCTATAAACAAATACGTGAAAAATTGTGTGTCCAATGGAAAGCAGTAAGATATATAATTGCAAAATGAATATGTATAGACAATATTATTGCACCTGAAATTCCTGCGGACCAACTACTTCAACCATCATGATTGGCTCCAAAATTCGCCAGGTACCAGTTTGAAAAATATCTTTAACAGCACCTTGCGCAGCTTGGAAGAAGGCAAATTCCGAAGAGTCGACGCAGTGGTGCATACCATCGAGTAATCTAAACTTAATACCAGCGAGTTTGTGACCACAGAGCAAACCTTTTTCACACATTGCTCTGAAACCTTTCTCTACACCTGGAATGAATTGTTTCGGGACATTGGTTCCTATAGTTTCATCCGAAAATTCGATGGTTGTATTTTTCGTAGGTGGTAAAGGCTGAAAAAACAAATTTTTCTTTATGAGAAAAACATTGAAATGAAAAAATATCAAAATGCGACATCGATAAATAATATCAATAAACATTAATGATAAAAATCTATTAAACTTATACCTCTATAATTCCAATCACGCGAGCATATTGGCCAGCACCACCAGTTTGTTTCTTATGAAGATAGTCAAATTCACACGGTTTAGTTAAAGTCTCGCGAAAAGAAACTTTTGGCTTTCCAAGAATGACCGGACAATTATATTCACGTTCTAACCTTTGCGCATAAATTTCCAAATGCAATTCGCCCATGCCAGATATTATGCTTTCCTGTAAAAGACATAAATTAAGAAAACGTCTCAAAAAGACAAAAGTGATCTTTGTTAAAAGTGATATAAAAAATATTACCTTGTTATCTGTGTCATAGTGGAAACGTAAGGTTGGGTCTTCTTTGACAAATCGGTTAATACCTTTAGCGAAATTATCTCGATCTTTCGACTGTTTTATTTGTACAGACATAGATACCACGGGATCGGGAACATAAATCGATTCCATTGACAAATCTAGCTTAGAATCTTTGACAAAAGTATCACCAGAGGCACAGTCTATACCAAATGTAGCAAATATATCTCCCGCATAAATTTCTGTAACATCTTCCATTTGATTTGCATGAAGTCTAACTAATTTTTGTGTTCGTACCTAAAATATAATTATGGCATTAAAAAAAAATATTTTTTAGTGGTAATTATAATGAGAATATTGTATGCTTATATATATAATTACCTTCTTTTGTGTTCTTGTATTATATAAATTTTCTGATTTTCTTAACATTCCTTGATAACAACGAAAATATGTTAATTGACCAAATTTGCCAGCTTCCAACTTGAATGCCAATCCAACGAAAGGGTTTTTGTCATCACGAGCAGAATCCAATAAAATTTGGGTACATTCGTCGCTAAAATTAAATAAAATTTGTTCATAGATTATTACGTATATATCGAGTAAATCATACCAATATAAAAAACTTAGATTTTACTCAGATTTTTCTCGAAAAGCATAATTGTTTACTTCTCCTGGATTTGGTAAGAAGTTTATTACTGCATCTAATAATGGTTGAACTCCCTTATTTTTTAATGCAGTACCAACCAACACAGGTGTAAACTTTCTTTTTATGCAACTTCTACGTATGGCATCCATAATATCTTTTTCAGTTATTTTTGTGTCATTCAAATACAATTCACCGAATGTATCGTCTGCATTGCTTAAGTGCTCGATTAATTCTTGTCTTCTTTTATTTACCTCTAATTGACATAATGCAAATTAGCAAATTTTTTTTTTTTTTTTATTTAGTAAATTTATAAATTTAAAACTTTATAGAATGTAAATGTATCATGAACTTATTATTTTATACCTGCGTTCATGTCTTTTGGGATTTCATCCTCCCTAACAATTTCTCCGAAATTTCCTTCAAAATAAATTGCTTTTTGCGTAATTATATCAACTATACCCTTTGTATTACTTTCCAAACCAATCGGCAACTGTACGAATGCAGCGTTGTGATGCAGTTTGTTCCTCATCTGTTGCAGAACTCTTTTTGGATTTGCACCCATTCTATCCAGTTTATTGATAAATGCTAAACAGGGTACGTTATATCTCTTCATCTGTTGATTCACAGTTAGAGTCTGTGACTGGACACCACCTACGGCGCATAGGACGAGGATAGCACCGTCCAAGACGCGCAGAGCTCTTTCGACTTCCACTGTGAAATCCACATGTCCTGGTGTATCGATGATATTAATATTATGATCTTTCCATAATGTGTATGTGGCAGCAGATTGAATAGTGATGCCTCTTTGCCTTTCCAATTCCATGCTGTCCATAGTTGCACCTATATTATCTTTTCCCTTTACCTAACAGCAGAAATTTATTATTATTATATATAATTTATATATACAGGGTGTTTCATTTTAATTGATACTATATCTCGAGAAGATGATATGGGATTGAGAAGAGTTTCAGACAAAAGTTATGTAACTTCGAGGAGGACATATGTATATTATTCATTTGATACTCTTGCACATTTCCACATTCGCCGAAAGTTATCAAAATATCTACAACTTGTGAATTATTGTAATTAGTCATTATGCTCAGTGCTGTGACTAATTTCATACTGCTCGTTCTGAGTAACAACACTTCTCCATTAAGATTATAAGACATAAACATAGACATAAACATTAACATAATATTAGATAGAAAAACGACATGATTCAAAATTATCAATTTTTCAATGAGTATTTTTTTTACTTCTTTCTGAATCAGAACATTTTAATTAGAATAGCGTGCAAAAATTTATTTTCTTTTCACATGTTATACTTTTAATTGTAATGTAATTTTTAAAACCAGGGATGCGTTCCGTTTCACGCATGATGCATCATCCTTGTTATTCATCGAATATTAAACAAGGATAAATGATGCATTATCCTTTTAAATTATGCATATCATGCGTGAAACGGAATGCACCCTAGGTATGTCAGGAATTTTCAAAATTTGAGCAGTACAACTCTAGTTGGGTTGTATAATTTCATACTTTATGAAAGTTGTGAAACTTTTCTGTATGAACATGTTGATAAATGTGTCATTGTTTCAATAATATATTAGTCTTTAGAATCGATTTTGTTTTATTGTCTTACAAATATAAATTCTTTACTTTTCCATCAATGCAATGTATACTTATATACAATACATGAGATTTTTTATCGACTTATAGAAACAGTTCACTTACAAAGACACGTGTAATGATTACATTTTAGATTTACCTCGTGCATTTCGGATATTCTGCCGGTGTAATATAAGATACGTTCGGTTAAAGTAGTTTTTCCGGAATCGATGTGTGCCGATATACCAATGTTCCTGAGCTTCTCTAATGATTTGTGTTCTTCCAATTTAGTGGGCGATACAAAAAATCGCACATTTCGCTAAAAAAGTTACGCGGTACAGTAAATCATAGTGGAATTTCTGTGTTATTGAATTATGCAAAAGCGATTGAAACTCATAACCTAAGAATTTAGTAAAGGTTAAAAATCTTACTCCGTAAGTACACGGTCGCAGCTTCGATAACTGACTCAAATTGACGTTGCGACTTAAAAGAGTTACAATAGTCATGATTATCAATTTGTTTTAATATCAAACACTTTTTTACAAATGTAAACTTTATTGATTCCACGTGAAGTACTCAGTACTCACGGCATCCAAGTGTCGATCATGTGTACCCAAAGTGTAAATAGTGTAATCAAAGTTTTCAGTGACGTAAGACGTGATACACAAAATTAATTAAATTAAAAAAGAACTTATATGTATATGCAAATTACACATATACATATTACGATACACGCAGTTTGATCTAATGAATTATGCTATTAATGACATAAATTGTATGTTAAGTTATAATCATTATAATATTTATATTGCTTAAAAATATAAGTAAATTGCATTTTTAATGCAAGACAAAATTAATAATATTTAATAACGAGTACACTAAAAAATGTAATTTATTGAATAAAATAAACATTAATCTTTTACATAACATTTATATAAGAATTTAAAAATATATAGGAAGTTGAAAAATTTTACAAATGGATTTTTACTTGGATTTTTATTTCATGTAAAAGCTGAAATATCTTCAGAAAAATTATTCTAATTTATCTCATAAACATTCCATTATTGTATATAAATGTTCACTTAGCTTTAAATAAAAGAACAAAAATTGTTGACAGAAGACATACTTTATTATGAATTGTTTTATTATGAATAATCATATTTATCTTAATTTTGTCAATAATAACATGTACGATAAAGTATCGCAAAATGTATAACATAAGACTTTACGATATCTTCAACATAACATAACAAGTATGTTTAACGCATTTGAATAATTTTTTTATACTACAGGTATTTACAGTGAGCTTACGGGATCAGGAAAAATAATTTTCATATAACCCGATACAATTATACTTTGTGCTCAAATATATCTTTTTACTATTTCTACTTTATAATTACAATCACCTATATTAATATCCATGGCTTTGCATTAATTATAGATTTATATATCTGATAAATATCTAAGGAAGGAAATACGCAGTCTCCTCTCGTGAAGAAAAAGTATACAAAATCGATAATAAAAGACTTTACGTACTTTCGTCCATAATTTCACAAGTCTTTGAGCTAATAATATCAGATGGAGAATATTCTATAAGTATTGACATTAAGAGATTGTTTAACATTACACAGAGATTATGTCTTTTAAATGTTGTGAAAAAAAGTAAAAGACAATTATATATTGAAATATTAACAATATCTTATGTGATGTAAATGTTAATATTGATTGTCCATGTTTATCAATTACATTGAAAATTTATTAATTCGAAAAGAATATTGAGAATATAAATAATTACAATAAATCACAAATATCGTATATATGAAAACAGTTTTATAATAAACTCATTTCTCATATTTCAGCGCATATAGATTACGTCCATTTGATTTTCTATTTTCTATCTGTAATTATTATGTGCACTTGTCATACCCAATCATCTACTTCATCAAAAGCATTCATTACGACGTCCAAAGTATGCTATCAATATAACGTGACAAATCAATTGAACAGCACGAGTTTCTGATTACATTTCTAATTTTTTTAAAATTTCATTGTTTAGTGTTTGTATCGTAGTAATATATTTTGCGTCGAGTATAAAATCTTACTTATTCTTATACACAAATTCTGTACATAAATCGAAGCTGAAGATACCTTACAGCGTTCCTTTTTTTCTTGACTCTATATATTATAGACATAAAGACTTTACAAATACATTAATATCTGATTAAAAGCACGTAACATTTTTGGTACCAAGTTTCGTTGGTGATTGTTTTCCATCACTATCACCGAGATCCATACCAAATGGCACAGAATTCCAAATGGCTTTGTCACTTTGATCGTCCTCTTCGTTCAGAATATTGCACATCATGCGATCATCGTAAAGCGAAAATCGCGCCGTTGATTGCGCTCGACCGCGAACTTTTCTAACAGACGGCGGTAAATCACCGGGTGTTTTTATTCTCATATGTGGATCCTTCAGTGCGTTGTTTACATTCGAACCCACATTAAAGACTTCATTAAATTTATCTATGCTTTCTTGCCTGTTTAGATTATTTTCTCGTTTTTTATTTCTTAAATTTACGAGAGGCAAAGTGGAAGGACGCGCGTTAGACGTCGCATTATCACTCTCATACTGTTTTTGTTTCCCCGTTTGTGCGATATTTTTGTCATTCTTCTCTACTGGCATCGCCGAAGTAGAAGTCTTACCAATAATACCATTTACATACTTTCCTCCAGGCGAAATTGTTACGTTCGTTTCTACAGTTTTAATCTGGACATTTTGCTTTGATAATAAATTTGACTTAGAATCTTCCCTATCTATTTGGTATCTGCTATATGGATACATTTTCTTATTGATGAGCAATTTTTTTAAATTGGGCCAGGCAAATAATTTTTTCCGTGGGCTTTCTTGAAGAGACGTGTCCTGTACATTTGTCTGCTTTCTCTTACCATAAGAAGATGATCCTTCATCGGAAATAACATTTTGAACATATGGTATAGGCGTTGCCGGCCTAAGTTGTGTTAACTGAGTAGTATGTTGACTTAAATAATCGTGCGAAACTAAGCCTTGTGCTTCTGTTCCAGTTTTGTATTGATCATTACACGCATGCTTCAGTGATTTATCGACGAGAACGTTACCGTTACATCTTAAGTCTTCCAACGAATCTGATTGTAACATTAAATTTCTTTCCATACACGGATTTCTACCCTGATACGGCTGAAGCGTTTGAGTATGATTATATGTTGCTACTTCGTTTGAATTTTTGACTGAAACAAGATTATCAAAAATAGTTGTGTATGAAAAATGAAATTATAAAAATGTAAAATGAATGATAGGTATTGAATATCATATATGCTACAACAACGACATAACTAAAAAATTGTCACTTGAGTTGCTTGCAAAAAGAAAAACGAGGATCTAACAAAAAACGTGAACATGTATCTCAGAAATATACTCTATTAAAAAAAATAACCAGGGACTCGGACCGAAATTACATTATGGTTCGAGGCTATTCACTTTTGGTTTCGGTGTCAGTTCCAATTCGTGTAGTTATAACGGTGACCGTTACAGGCATGTAATTACCGAAAGCGAAAAGGGCCGAAATCCAAACGGACCTGTTATGATAAAAAAACTGGAAGCAAAAATTGGATTTAGCCTCGGACCATTATCCGGATCGAAATTTTTGGTCCGAATCCTTGATTAATAATTTGTCTAATAATAATAAGATTTTATGTTCGTTACGAAATTAATTTTAAAGCTTCTTGATTACAAAAAAATTTAATTTTATGGTTGGGCATGTATTTAAAATACTTTTACTTGAAAAACAGTATTTGTAAATGTATTTTTACAAAATATACTTGTATTAAAAATACTGTATTTTAGACAAAAAATTTCAAATACATACCCAGTCCTGTTTAATTTGGTAAAATACTAAAAATTTTACGAAAATCTTTAACTTTCTTTTTTCTCAGATAAGGTATTTTTAATTAATAAATTAACGTTTTATTTTAATTTTTTTTTATTTAGTATTTAAACTTTTTTAATACAGTCTTTGGTTTTTATTTAGTCTTACAAAATAAAAACAAAAATAACTCGTATACAAGAAATAAAAAATAATTTGAATGTAAGAGCAAGAAATAAACATATGATCAGTTTGAATTTAAAAATAATAAACAGAAATAAATCAGTTTTGATATACGAGTAAAAATTAAAAATACAAGAATAGTGACAAATTATGGTTAAATCGCGGAATGACAAATGTGTATCTGCAAGATACTGCGTCCAGTATCAATACAAGGATTAAAAGAACATAGTTTGGCTGCACTTACTCTTGGAATCATTTGTTTATCGAATGTTAAACAAGGTTAAATGATGCTCACGAGTGTTGTGAGCATGAATCGAATCACAGCCTTTTATTCCTCTATAATCAATTATTACAAAATCAAAAGTGCACATTTTAAAATTAATATTACAAAATTTTAATGATTTAAAACATTTAAACTCATTTTCTGGAAAACTTCATTTTTTGAGTTTGTCGTTGTGTAGTAAAAATAAATGAATATTATTAATTACTTACAACTGTGTTCATGAGCAACGCTGTCAGATGGTGATAACATAACTAAGTTTTCAGCTATTGCACTGTCGTTAGTATTACTATCTTGCACCATGTTCAATGTAAGTTGAACAACATGTATATTGTCATGATGCGAGGACTCACTGTAAAGACTGTTTGTCGTTGAAGGCACTAAGGTGCAGTGAGAATTCACCATTGGACTTCCATCAGTAAAGTGCATTGTTACTACAATTTTTTCTTTTAGAAAATGTAAAAATCATATAATTTGCTAAATAATGGTAAATCCATTACCACGATGAGATTGCAGTTCAGAAAGTCGTTCTTCTATACACAAAGCAGTTAAACGAGCTTCAGCATCAGCATCCCAACAATCTTCTATAGTTTCCTTAATCAAACGCACTCCTGGTCTATCTACTAAGTTACCTTCTAAAAGTGGTCTGGCTTTATTACGTGATACTAAGGCTTGCATTTGTTCAAACGTTGGATGAAGACCTAAAAAGTATATAAATAAAAATATTTCATAAATAACTTAAATAAGATATAAATTCGGCATGATTTTGAGAAATATTTTTTATACACAAACCTATTTCATTTTCATATGGTTGTTTATATTGCGGTACATCCGACCCAGGAATATAAATGTCAGAACATCTTGTAATCAGTTCCCAAAGAACTAAACCCATTGCATAAACATCTATTTGTTTTAAAGAACTTTCGCAATCCCGTAAATTAACAGCACCGTCCAACACTTCTGGTGCCATGTATCTCAGAGTACCCACCTAGCGTAATAGATTTCGACAGAGGTTGAATTGTAGAATATACATAATCTTAGATATTTTGATACTCACGTCATTAATTGATTTTAGTTCGGCATGCTGCTCCTCTCCATTAGAATAATACTTCGATCCAGAGATTTGAACTGCTAATCCCAAATCACAAATACAGCAAGAACCATCAGCTTTAATTAATATGTTTCTTGAATTTATATCCCTATGTGCAATGCATGGCTTAAACTTGTCTAAAAATTAATATTTATATAAATGTTAATATTAGAATTAATTATCTAATTATATTTTACTTTGATGAAAAACAGTAATAAATCAAGAATATTTTAAATATTTCCATACTTTTTGAGCAAGTAATGCAATACATACCACCTTTGCGTATATCCGTATGTAAATAAGCAAGTCCTTTAACTACGGAAAGACTCATTTTGCAGAATGTGTTCCAATCAATAGTATGGGTTCGTAAAAATTCTGTTAAACTACCACCCGAAGCAAAACTGAGTACCAAAAGATATTCAATACTACCTTCCATGCTTATTCTTTCATCCACACCTAAAACGGAAATATAAATTAATTTTATATTCTGGTATGAAATATTCAAATATTAAAAAAAAGAAAGCGTTTTCATATTATATCGCTAGTTTTAATATAATTTGTTTTAAGTCCAATAAAAAATGCCAACCATAATAGCTTAATAATGATGGATGTTCCATAAAAGGTAGACAATAAGTATCTCTTTCATTCTGAAAATAATTGCGATAATGTGATGGATATATTTTAACTGCAACATCTTGGTCTCCCATACTCCCTTGCCAGACTGATCCGTATCGTCCTTGACCTGTGATTATAAGATGATTATAATATATACTATAATAAATTAACCAGAATTAAGCATTTATTCATTGTAATATTAAATAAATAAGGATTATTGATTAATTTAATCAAAAAAAACATACCTACAATATTTGCGAGTTTCAAATGATCAACAGTGTAAGTACCAGTTCTTAATGCTGTGCTATCCATGAACTGATCATTGTAAGATAATGACTTTCCTAATCTTATTAAAATATTGTTATGAGAGGATTTGTATATAATCATGGATATAGTACATATTACTAGCGATGTACATGCTACGCCAGTTACTATAATAAGCAACAATCGTTCATAGTTTGACTGTTCAAGATATTCTGTAGCTGAAAAATATTACAAAATAATGTATTTTAAAAAATGTTTTCTGATTATCATTTCTATGAAATATCAAGCTATGAAATATCATTTCTATGAAATATCAAACTAAAAGTAAATATTCTGCTATATAATAATTGCTATTAATGCTGTTATCTTACTTGGCTGACTCTTTTGCGATGAAAGAGGATTAAATATTTTGTTGTCTGGATCTGCAAGATTGGAGCTTGTAATATTGAGATTACAGAAATCTCCGTGACAGCAACAAAACTTTGTGTTGTTCAAAGCTTTTGTAGATCTCTGGAGTGCAACACATTCTGTATTTTCGCATTTTTGTTCACCGGATTGTTTCCAACAACCTAGTCCATATCAAAAAAGTAATATAACATTTTATATTTATGTGCGTAAATAATGATCATTTATGCATAATGAACTCCTACATGATATATACCTTGAGACAAAATAGTTATTTCAGTGCCATTTGCCGTTTTATCTTCTTGCCATAAGGCATGGCAGAAATTATTACATATTTCGAATTTCACATCTTCATTTATCTAAAAGTTAGATATATATTTTAAATATTTTGTAGTTAGTGTGAACATTATTTATACTATATAATTTTAAAATCATCATTTTCAAAAAGCACACTAGCTTATTATAAAAAAACATACATTATGATCATTGGATGTAACTTCAGGTACACCTGCTGAATTCTGCTTCAAAGAAAGATTTTCAACATTTTTCTTTCTACTGGCACATTTCCTAATGGCATTGATAGGGGCTAAGCTTATGCCACACAGCAGTGTGATCAGCACGATTGATACAATGGCTCTCATTATGCTTTAGCAGGCCTCTTGAACCAGAACCACTTCAACAGAAGCAGAGCTCCTTAAGAATTAGCATCTTTCATCGTAGTAAAACAAAGCTGCCGTTGAGATTCTGAGTTCATCTGCTCGTCGTATATAATGCAAAAAAAAAGATTAATATAAATATAAAGCATCAAAATTTTAATTTGACAAGGCTCTCAGATTCAATAGAATTAATTTTCGATGTGAGATATGGGCAATTGAGAAGAAACACAGTTAAATTTAGCATATATCTATTTATATATAATATCAAATAATAAATTAATATAAATAATTAATAACATTTAATTTAAAAAATTATATATTGCATATTCTCATCTTATTTGTATTTTTGCTTATAAAGATAAGAAAATTATATGAAAAATATTATTAGTCTTTGTGGTGTTTAAAGACAATGAAAGTACACAACTTAAATTTTGTATTCAAAGTCATCATGAATAAAATATATTCTTTCTGAATTTCGAATAACATTGATCTTCATATCAGACATTAAATATTAATCATATTACGCAAAATTGACTTTTTTTTAAAACTTTTTATCGTAATATGGACATACATACAGCATTCAATATACATATCACACTCACTTCCTGTTTGTAATATATCAATTTTTTTGAATTTTATCAACGCAAATATAACATATATGTTCAACTCTTTTTTGCAATATACTGCCAATTTTTTTTCAAGTTTATCAACACAAATATATGTATATATAATGTACATATTCAATGAACACACTCAACTCCTTTTTACAATAAATTGTCAAATTTTAAATCTAATTCCCACGACTGTACGCAGTAATTCTCGCAGACGTTTAAGCTGTTCCGTGGTATCGTGTCACGCAAATCTAACGACCAGAAAGTAATGCGAGATCTCATCTGTGACATGACTGATTAATCGGAGTTCTTTACATGGTCAGGCGAACGCAATATTGAGCGGCGGGAGAGGATCGCGGGATGTCAAAGGAAGAACAATGTACTTTTAACGACGCGAATGGGAGTATGTTAACACGTCGCACGTCGGGATTTCCTACACGCGTCCCGTGGGAAATTCGCGAGATTGGAAAAGGGGAGAAACATCGCGCGTACAGGGTGCGCGATGTGCATTACAAATGAAGCGACATACACTTACATTCTGCTCGGCGGTCCTCGTGGAAGCCCAATGTGATTCACGCGCGTTATTGTGGCCACCGTCGGATGCGACATCGCACCATATCCTCAGAACGCCGCCAAGCTCATTCGAAAGAAGCGTCGCGTGAATCCCGTATATTTGACAGGCAGCCCGTGTCGGTGTCCATTGGGTCGCGTCCTGATCGCGCGTCCGCAAACGCATCGACGGCGACGCGGCTGCTTATCGTACGGTTGCCGCTCGTATGGCGCGAAATTTTAAACCTTCTGTCGACGATGGCTGCGTTCCACAATTTACTGCCAGTACTGAAAATCTATAGTTTACATCACGTACACTATAGATTTTCAATACAAGTAATTCAATACAGTAAATTTGAGAACACAGCTGATGTTAGGAATCGCTCCGAGAGCTCAGAGAGAAAAAAAAATAAATCACATTTAAACATTTGAGGCATTTTAAAAATTGTTCAATTCTTTCTCATCCGAGATCTTGGAACAATGATTCAGCAGAACCTTCTTTTTGTTACGCTTTTCTTTGCTGAGATAAAACTATTTCTCTATATTTATATATATATATATAAAAGTATAATCCAATTAGCGCGAATAAAACTTCCAACAGTTATAAAATAAACATTCTGCTGAACGCAACTAATGACTGTGTTTTAGCAACAAAAAAAAACAGCTTTGCAACTGTTGTAAAATCTTGTAATGTGATGATCTTGCCCTTAGTTCTTCACTAAATTTAAATGTATAAACCAATCGATCCCCTATAAGCGCAAAATATTATTTAATATGAAATAATATCTTAGGCATATTCTTAGAATATTAAATGTAACATTTTAATATTTTACTAAAATTATATAATATTACATGATATTCTCGAAATATTAATGGAAGGTTATATGTCCACTCCTGATAATATTATATGATTATTAAAAGTAACATTTATTTAATGTTACTGCATCAGATTGATTAGACGTAGGTATGTGTACAATCAGTAAAAAGGTTGCAACACTTTTTTTTAACGGATTTCAGAATTCAGCCTACTCATCGAGCGATTGGTTCTTACTTATGGATCCATAAGTAAGAACCAACTCGATGAGTAGATTGCATTCTGAAACCTATTGAAAAAAAAGCGTTGCAACTTCTTAGAGCGGTATTCATAGTCCGTTCTTATTTTAAGATCGTCTTAAGTAATATTTTAAGACGCTAATGCGGCTTTCTGATTGGTTCATGACATCTTAAGATTGTACTTAAGACGGTCTTAAATATAAGATTCGATTATGAATACCGCGGCCTTAATTACTGACCATACAAAGAATACATGTGCCTTTGAAGATTAGTTTTGACTATACAATAAAAAATGTTTTCTGTTGTTTTTATTAACATCAATATGGCGATTACATTGTTACAATCGTTAAAATTGATAGTTCTTAATAACAACATACACATATAGACTCTCGTACACATATACTTTATACTTTCGTACATCCCAGCAAACGAGAATGGATTGAAATGAATTCAGATTTTTAGAAATATGGATTCACGAATGTTAAAATGAATGCTTTTCAATCCTGAATGCATTTTTATTCATTTATAGGAATTACATGGATCATATCTCTATGCCTTTCAATTTAAAAATAATATCAGCTTTTTCTGTGCATTGTGAATACTGTTCAATTCAAAATTTTGAATAGGAAATGCAGTTTTTCAATCCAATTGCATCCAATTGAATAAAAAAAAAGTATTTAAAATACGCATTTAAAATTATAAATGTAAACCATAATAAATAACAATGATCTGCGGAAATAATATTTTGATTATTTTATAAAGATGTCGAAGAGCATTGAGAACGAGCGAGTAATCTCGCGAGCAAAGAGAAGAGAGATTCGACTGTTAGACTCCCGAACAAAAAAGACCTGTAACCGAATGCCGAAGAATAATTTATAAACCAATCGCGAGTTGAACTGCTTATTTCGCTTCGCCATAAGTCTCAATCCTTTATTCACAGCCTTAAATACGCTAAACAGGTTTTTTTACAAACAGTCATGACGGAAAAACAGCAATATTATATCTTATAAGGTACATGAGAAACACTTATATCTTAGGATCGTATGTGAGAAACACTATCCATAGAAATACAAGTATTTAAGATCCAGCTAGACCGTTTAAGGAAAAAGAACACTTTTGGCAAACATTACAGGAAGATCTTTCTCCGTGTCATTTAAAATACAGAGTAAAAATATACAGAATGTTTAATATTATTGATACAATGCTTGTATGCAAGTAAAGCTAAACCGAGTCGGAAAGTCTTCTACTATTTTGCAAATTTCGCAATAGTCGAGTTATTAATTATTAAAGATCGCTGAATAATACTGCCAAGTGCGAGATAGGACCACTCACCATCATTTTTTTTATTTAAATGTTTATCGTAGTAATTGAATAGTATACAATTTCCAATAAACAAAGATTAAACTTACAGACTAGCTTAATCTAATATAGGCTGAATAGGCTTTCTATTATTCTTCGCAACCATGAACACTAAATTTACTAATTTTATTTCGATAAATTGAGGTAGGTTTATATTAAAACAAACAGATATTCTTAAATTATCCTGACTATGGCTGCCATAACTTGCGGAAGTTAGCGCAATAGACAATCATTTTATATCATGAAAAAGCCGTCCGCTTTTATGAAAAAGCGATAAACTGATTAGGCAACTTTCGCTGCATGGCAAGCGTTCTGTGTGCAGGAGTTATTGATCCACTTTACCTGCATACGAGCATTGTGTAATAATTATCTGCAGATGCCCTGTATAATATATTCAATAGTAATATACAAGGTGTTTCTTAAATAGCGTCCACTAATCATATATAGCGCTATTTCTCATCAAAAATTAAATCAAAGAGTTCTGAGCAATTTTTTTCTACAATGCTTAATGAAGCAGTATTACCAGGGTTGGTAAAAACATGTTTTAAACATGTTTTAAACAATTTAAAACATGCTTAATTGATGTTTTTAATATGTTTTAAACATGGTTTTTTATAATACTGTTTAAAGCATATTTGAAACATTAAAAACATTTAAAAAGAAATGATTTATTCTTAAAAAAAAAACATTAGTCTTTGCCAACTTTGGTTATTATAAGATAAAACAATTACTGATGTGCGCTCGTTCTAAAGAACAGCGCCAATTGAATTAGCTTTACTCTGGTAATAACTGCTTTGAATTTGAGCATTGTAGAGAAAAATGACTCAGGATTTTTTTATTCAATTTTTTATTAGGAATAGCGCTATACGATTAGTGGGCGCTATTTAAGATACATTCTGTATGTAGTCAATAATTCTGTATATAGTAAATAATATTTGAAAAACTTTTAAGATTTTTTTTAACACAATTTCAATATTATTAGATTTAAAAAACGTTAGAATTTGTTATTTCTCATTCTTATTCTTTAAGTGGAATTTGCAAATGTAATTTCATGCTTAAGACGCACATTTAAAAAATTTTTCAAAATTAATTGTATTAATTGACTTCGGTGATCAAACGTCCAACAAATACTATGTTCCATATGTTTATTCATATTAAATATATTTGAAGAAAGTGCACGTAACGATTGACATATTAAATCAGCTAATATATTGTCTGTTTTAAATAATTTGTCTTGATTATGTTTTAAAATTTTTTCTGCTGTCTTGCATATTTCAATAACATCACATGATGCTTGACACAGCGTGTCAATATATGCATCCGATTCCTTTTGTGCTATGTTAGCAATGAGCAATTCTTTACAAAAAAGGCAATTAATTTTGTTTATAACATTAGAAACTATATAGTCAGATATATATGTAATTACTGTTTCAACATATTCAGTCAAGTACCAATTAATTCGTATAAAATAATCATGATCCATATAAATATTTACAGAATCTTGTTTTGCTTCAACATTCACTTCTTGATGCTCATTAAGTTCTTGCTCATTTCTCGTATACTCATCAAATAATATAGTATTAAGTAATACAATGTCGTCGTCGTCTTGCGGAATACAAATGGCATTATTTGTTATCGAACCTGTACCTGTTAACGTTTTTATTACAGATTTCATTGCCATAACTTTCTTTTCTAAACGTTTTTTTTCTGTTATTAAATCTCTGTTTAAGCTTCTAGTATAATGGACGTATCTTACAAATTTAATCCATGAGTCTTCGGTAAAAAACTCGATTTTTTTTAAACATTCTACATTATATTTACCAGTTTTTAACATCATCCTTTCGTTTTTCATAGTCTTAGACCATTTTCTGAAACAAAAAGTTTATTTACAATATTTACAAATTAAAATAAATTAAAATGTCTTTTCGTATTTACCTTCGTTGACTGATGTTACTTCTCGTGACACGTGTGTCACTTCTCGTTACACGTTTGTCACTTCTCATGACACGTGTGCCACTTCTCGTGACACTTGTGCCACTTCTCGTGACACGTGTATCACTTCTCGTGACATGTGTATCATTTTTTGTGACATGTGTGTTACTTTCTGTGATATGTGTGTCACTTTCTGTGATACATGTGTCACTCAAAACTGTAACTTCATTTTGGATATCCATTGGAAATTCGTGTAGGATGTCCATTGATTCATTTTGATTATCATGTTGAATATCCATTGTAGATTTATGAATGCCTATTATTGATTTATTCTGATCGTCACTGCTTGTTGAATCATGCTGTGTTTCAATTATTAAGTCTTTTTTTACATTTTTACAAAATCTATTGTACATAAAAAAAAACATATTAGAAAAACATTTATTTATATCAGATGTTTTATGTATACATTTTTATAAAATATTGTAACTATATTTTAATACAAAATATCTTATTACAAAATATTCTTACCTTTGCATAAAAACAGATGGAACTGCAGTTTTCTTTAATCTTTTACTTTTATTATTATAATCATTTTCTGTAAAGTGGTCACTGCAAATTCGTGCACGCCTGTAAGCACTGATATTACGACCAATGCTTTGAAACCATTTTTCTCGCCTTTTCGCATCTATTGGAAAACTAAAAATATGATGCACAGTTTCACAAACTGAGGCATAATTATATATAGGTCTGTTTTCTGTAACTGAACTAGTGTATACTTTTGGAACTTAAAATGAGGTAAGTGTAGGTCTGTTCTTTTTAGCTAAAGTTCTTGCACAGTTCATCTTTCTTCCTTTTCTCTCCATTGGAGAGAAAAAGAGAAAAGGCAAATCATGCAAGAAGTTCAATTAAAAAGAACAGGCCTCATGTGAGTCTAGTACAGGAACAGAAAACAGATCAATAACTAGAGATGCGGTCTACATAGCGCTACAAATGCTTTGAACATTTGATAGATCAATCAGAAAAAAGAATTTTACTAATTGACCAATCAAAGAATGCTTCAAAACATTTATAGCATAAAGTAGACTACAAAGTCTAGTTATACTTCTAAATTTATAATCTTACCTGTGAAATTGTCGTGGGAATCGAGAACAATATTCTTTCCGACACACACAGCAGTTAATCATCCTATACAATAATATAAAATTAGTCACATGGCGTTCTGTAATAATTCAAGATAATTATATAGTTTGTGATTCAAGATAATTATAGAGTTGAAAATTTATACTTTTTAACCTTTTTATTCTTTTTATGGACATAAAAAAACTTTCAAATTAGAAAAAGGAAGAAAACAAGACTTAAACGACCATCCTCAGCTCGAGGCTACTAGTCTGATGTCAAAGGCTGTGTTCAGAATTATCACCCGAGTGCCTCTGTATATCATTTTATCCTTGTTCACCCAATGTTAAATAAGGATAAGATACACGGAGGTACCCGGGTGATATTTCCGAACGCAGCCAAAGACAGAGAATGGATCCGTGGTCAAAATGGTCGATAAAAGTAAGAGAGAGGGACCGTGGAAGACGGCCAATCTGTATCTCTTTCCATTCAACGGTATAATGAGAGAGAATGAGAGAGAGATTGACTGTCTTCCACGGTTCCTCTCTCTCATTATTGTCGACCACATTTGATACTACTTAGGGCGGAATCCATAGACGTTGCTCAAGATCCGAGATGGTCTTGAGCTAGTACATGAACCAATCAGAGAGCCGTATTAGCATCTTAATCTTAAAGGTACTTCTTCATGTTGACGCTGGACGCTTATTTTCGGCGTCAAAATAAGTCACGTGATAAAGTGCCTTTTCATGCTGACCCTCGACGCTCATTTTTGGCGTCAAAATAAGTCACGTGATAGAAATTGACGAATTTCAAGCGCCAATTTTGATCACATGACCTATTTGACGCTGAAAATGAGCGTCGAGCGTCAGCATGAAAAGGCACCTTTAGCCGGAATCAGACTACGCATTGAAGACTGAGATTGAAGATTGAAGAATAAAATTTGACCAGTGAGGACAAAGGAATTTTAGCTCCTATTGTTTTGATTGATCAAATTTCAATCCTTCAATCTCAATATTTAATGCGTAATCTGATTTCGGCCTTAAGCCCGTATCAGACTACCGACTCTGCAGGCCGACCCGACTGCCAACTCTGACTGCCGATCAATAATGGATCAATCACAATAAGACTGATTCAATGTGATTGGTCCATTATTGGTCAATGGCTACGTTTACACCGTGCATTTAGGCCGCGGCCTATACAATAGATATCCTTGTTTATCCTGTAGGTTAAACAAGGACATCTATTATATAAGCCGCGGCCTAAATGCATGGTGTAAACGTAGCCAATAGCCAGAGTTGGCAGTCGACCGTCGGCTTACAAAGTCGGTAGTCTGATACGAGCTTTAGACATTGACGAGTATCAAGCATCAATTTTGATCACATTATCTATTTTGACGCTGAAAATGAACATCGAGTGTCAGCATGAAAAGGTACCTTAATGACTCCTACACACTGGACGCGGAAATGCTTACCGCGCGGCAAAATGCGACGCAGTAACCCCGGATCTACAATAAGTGTTTCAAGCCTTAAATCGTAAGAAATTGACCAATTACAGTCTAATTCGAGGAGAATAATCGACTGCGATTCGCTCATTTCTTTTGGCTTAAGGCTTAAAACCCTATTGTAGATCCGGGGTAACCAATGAATATGTTAGGAGCTGTAAGCTTATTGACTATCGCGTCACATTTTGCCGCGCGGCAAGCATTTCCGCGTCCAGTGTGCAGGGTCATAAGGGCGCGTTCACACCTTGACGTGGTTCTGTGTGGCTGCTGCTTTTCCGCTTTCTGCTTTTCCGTCAAGGTGTGAACGCGCCCTAAGACGTTGCTTGAGGGCGCGTTCACACCTGAACGAAAAAGCAGAAAGCGGAAAAGCAGCAGCCAATCAGAATTCGCGCTGGTATTCGACAATTTCGCCTTTTTGTATTACTTACTAACAGCCCGAGTTGTGATTGGCCACTGCTTTTCCGCTTTCTGCTTTTTCCATCAAGGTGTGAACGCGCCCTTACTTGAGGCCGTTGAAGGTCTCTATTTGGAACGCAGTCGCAGCGGTCACTAGCGAGAAAACGATTGGTTTGCCCATAATGCGCGCGCGGCCAATTAGCGATCGCGTTTCAGTTACTCCGCTGTCTCCGATCAATCGTACTCTCTCGACTTTGCGCGGGTAGATCAGCCACTCGTTGACGCCACGGCCAATCAGTTTTGTCTCTTCTGCGTGTTTTCGATATTTGTCGTGCAAATGGCGGTTGTTGCGGTGTTTTGTGCGATGCATCTACAAAATTAACTACGCCACATCGTTATCGCAACGTTTGACGATCAGAAACATACGATAAAGCGGATCGGCGCCGCGATAGCGGATTGTTCGAGGTCATGGTGAAGCTATTAAAAAGATTCTTGGCCGGTGATAAGGTATTCGCAAAAGTTCGAGGTTACCCGCCATGGCCAGCAAAGGTAAGTTCGTATCGAGACGCGATGCTACCTGGACGAATGTCCCGGTGACCATTATGTTGGACGTAGCGTTATTCTATCATCCCCCAAGAATGTCTGACAGGGATGTTGCGGGGTGTGGTAACGTAAATTATTCAAAAGTTGCTCAGATCGTCTTTGTTACTCGCGGCTGCGTCTTGGATGACCCTCGTTCTCGCTTAGGAGCGAGAAAAACGCGGGATCCATGCAGAATGTGAGGTAACATTAACGATAATCCGCCAAGTGGCACGTTACCAACCACGCTAATAAACGCGCGTCGTAAGTTATATTTCTGTCAATATTCTACTATATCAAATAATTGTATATGTATTCTTGGAGATTATATCTCGACATGCATCATAATGTATTCTCCATGAAGGAACATATATGTCAATTCTGTTTATCATATTAAAATTAATGCATGCTGCTTCATCTGTTTTGTATCTCACTTCATCTGTTTGCAGGTCGAAAAAGTCAATGATCCAAATTCCAAGAATGCTAAATATTGCGTTTATTTTTATGGTACAGGAGAAACGTAAGTAACTTATAATATAAACAATAATTCTAGTTCTTTGTAATGAACGATGTCAAAGGATATTTTTGGTGAAATATTATATTAAATCTTTCAGAGCCGTTTGCAAAGTTGACGAGTTATATACCTATTCTGAAAACAAAGAAAAATTCGGCAAACCTAGTCGTCGAAAATTCTTTCATGAAGGCATACAGCAACTTGAACAAGAACTTAAAAATGACAGAAATAAACCTTTAGCAGATATTGCTGCTATTAAGGGTAATTATCAATATTGACAATGAAATCCAAATTATTATTGAATATTTGAAAAATATATATTAAAAAAAATATTTAGATTAAATATTTTTTAATTAAATGGATTATTATAAATGTTACTTTGATAGGTGCTGAAGCAACAGAACTACCAACTGTCAGTGCTACAGACAGTGACATAGAAGCTGGTTCCTTGGTAATTGATGAAAGAGAAAAAAAGAAATCAGTGAAGAGGAAGGTCCTTACATCTACACCCAATCCTGCTGTAAGCAAACATTTATCTTTTGTTATTTGTACAAAGTAATGTTTTGGAGTACTACATATTTGACAATACTGTGTAAGAAAACAGCTATTGAATGAATGTACTCCAAAAGAAATTTAGGAACTGCCGACAAATATTTTTAAAGTTTAAATAGTTTGTGCGATTGTTTCTTACACTTTCATACATATATATTTTTATATAATATTTATATATATATATATACACGTAAGTATAAAATTAAATACATATACCGGCTTATATTATATAATAAATATATGTAATAATACAGCAAGATACTCCAGAAATAAAGAAAAAACGTGGTAGAGGAAAAGCTTCAAGTGATACCTCAAAAGAAGGTGCTTTAGATTCTCAAGGTGAGGAATCGCCGAAAGAGGTGGTTAGTCGCAGTGGGCGCAAGATCAAACCAAAACGATTTGCAGATTTTTCGAGTTCAGATGAAACCGAAACTAATATAGGTATGAAATTGTATTTATAACAATCTTTTATTATGATATACATTTTCAAAAAATCTATTCTACAACTTTATGAATAAAAAATATTCAAATATATAAATGATTAAATAATCGACTTTTTATTAGCTCTTGCTTTCAATTCAATGCACAATGTGTTTTTAATAATGCATTGAGTTCAAATATTAATCACATCCCAATTACGAAATCTAGTTTATTCCTTATCGATATCACAATATACTGTTATTCTTTGCAAAAGTTAAAATCAATTTCCCTGATAATAACTAATATTTAAAGGTAGGAGCACAGTAAAGACACCTATATCACATTTAATGGTGGATGAAGAAACCCAGACTTTTTCATCAGAAATATCTGAAAAATATTCAAGACTTAAGGAACCCAATGAAACTCGGAATTTATCTACAAAAGAATTAAAAAGATTAGTTCTTTTGGAACAGCTGTCATTAATTCGTATACAGAAATCTAAATTTTTATCTGTAAATGTAAACCTGTAAATTTTTATCTGTACAACTCCTACATCATTTTTAATTAATAAAATTTTCAATATTTGTTTTTTTTTTAATACTGTTTATCTATTTATGTCCCTACTTTTATATAATAGTTCTACTGAATTCTCTTTTTTAACAACTTAATTTTTATCTTGGGGAAAAGTATTTAATTTTGTTTATCAAAGTTTATTTTAAAAAAAAGTCGGTTATTTTTTATGTATTTGTATTTAAAATTATAGTATAATGCGATTGTAAATGTTACTCTGTTTAGAACATACTGGTCGAGGTCGTAAAATGAAAAACGAAGATTCTAATGAGCATCAAATGACACCTGTGACGCATAAAAAAAGAGCAGCTATTGAAAGTACGCATTTGTGTAGTTTTTTACTTTTTTAAATCTTTTAAATTAGTTACATCTTTAAAAACATTGTTTATTTAATTTATAGAAAGAAATAATGAAAGTTCCTTATTCGATGGAACTGTAGTATCGAGTAGTACGTCTTCTGATTCACCAAACCGAGTTCTCTTAGCTCGTACATTTGCTGGTGAATATGTGGGTATTAAGTTAGACATAGATAGGCCAAAATCTTTCGAAAGTGAAAAAGCTCGAGCACAATGGGATTGGTCAACTGCTACAAAAGCTATGAAACTCAAAGCACAATTAGAGAGTGGTGAAATGTTACCGGAACGAGTGAAAGATTCTCTAGATTTTAATGTACCTGTCCCAGAAGATGAAAAACGACTTTTGACAAAGGATGGAGCTGTTCATCGCAAAACATATAAATTGAGGTATGATGAGATATTCTGTTTAGCTTAAAGTGTGGCTTTATTTATGTTGTCAGTGTTGATTTTTACTAAACATTTACATTTATAATGTTATTTTTTAGATGGCTTCGTATAGAGGCTCAACTGTTACAATTAGATGCTCAAATAAAATCTAATCTTGGACTGGATCGAGCCAATACAGACAAATGCTTACAAGCGATGGATGAAATTTTGTCTCTTTCAATTGATCCTTTAATGTTAAAAAAACATCCTCATATTGTTGAAACAGTGAAAAGGGTAAGTAATACGTCGAATTTTTTAATAATATTACTTAATAATATTATTAGATTATAATAATTTTGTTTTTACTTTCATTATATATAGCTACGACGATATATTGGAAATCTAGGAGAGTGGAAATTAAGTGAAGAAGAAGGGGTATGTATAAAACAGCGTATGTCTTTATATTTTATATTAAAGATTTTATATTAAAGAAGCGTTTATCCTATTTTATCCTTGTTGTTTACCGAGTTAAAGAAGATTAAAATGATACACATCATGCGTGAAACGGAACGCACTCGTAATTTGTTTGTAAAATACGCAATAGGTAGCCGCGTTTAGCAGAACGTTTATTTTACAACTGTGGAAAATTGTTTCGCTGAGGTAAGACTGTTTATCTAGATCTAAAAGTATAAAAATCAATGCCTTAAATGGTCTAGCTGGATCTTAAGTGCTTGTATAATACTGTGTGACTTTATATGCTACGTACATAGTCTTTTAAAAATGCATGCCGAAATGATTTTTCGGTTTTTGAAACGCAAACTTTACTGAACTATTGCAGTAATATCATTAGTTAAATTGACTAGCAATTTAACAATTTGATGCTTTTTTCGTATTTTAAAACGAGCTTAATAGTGCTGAGTGACATATTAAAATCTGTAAATTAATTCTTTTGATATTACTGCGGAAATTTAGTAAAGTTTGCGTTTCAAAGACCGAAATATCATTTCGGCGCGCATTTTTAAAGAATTACATACGTGGTATATAAATTCACACAGTATTATACAAACACTTAAGATCCAGTTAGACCCTAGGTATTGATTTCTATACTTTGCGTTTCTCGGTAACTTATAAGATTTAATATTGTCTAAAAGTATGAGTCAATCTCAGCATGAAAAAATGTCCAACAGTTTCAATATAAACATTTTGCTGAATGCGGTCATGCTATATTACTTTTAGTCTGCAATAATAAATGTAACATTCTTTATAGGCTATTTTCAAGCAAAAAGCGGAACAGATTAGACAAAAAGCTGAGCATATATATAACAAATATAAGGTAATATATCGTATGTAAAAAACGGAAGTATAATTATTTAAATTCATTTTTACCCTATATTTATCAACTGAAAAATATACAGGCTATGTTTACGATACCTGAAGGTCAATCATTTTGGCAATCATTTTCCGATCAAGTGGTCCATTTCAAAAAATTAACAAAAGATATGCCTGAAGAGAAGGTATTTTCATTGATGTCCGACCCTTCTTGTTCAGGTAATTTTGCTATTTTACATTAAATAAATAGTGAGCAATATAGATTCATAAATCTTTTTAAAATAGTTTCTTTAAAATAGTTCTAAAATAATTAGAAATTATATATCAAGATTAAAAAATGTATTTAGTGATATGTATTTATTATAAATATTGATGTGTAGATACAAGTATATCGGAGGATTTACCTGCAGATGATAGTGGTAATCAATTGGATACAGATGTGATTCAATCAGAGCCAATAGTGGAACGAGAGGCACAGTGTGAAATTGAAACTGAAGCGGAAACAGAACCAAAAACAAATACAGAAACCGAATCACTAGCACAAACAATAGCAGAAGCAGAGTCAGAATCGATTGCTGAAAGAGAAGTAGAAGCAGAAGCAGAAGCAGAAGTGCCTACTAGAACTGAGAGTCTTAAAGATGAAACAGCAAAGTAACATATGTAAAACTTTTTTTATCTAATAATATAAACTTCTGCTTATTTTCTTTGTGTGTCATTATGATACTATAAGAAAAGAGGATATAATTAGAATACATCGGGCGCATTCATAAAAAGTTTTGACTATTATAATTTTTTCTGTTGTATATGTGGCAAAGTATTGTTTAAAAATGCATTCTTATAAATGTGACTTCTGCAATAATTATGGGGAGAATGATAAAATTTAACTTTTTTAGTGAAAAGTAACTAATATGCTTTATTCCATATTTTATATTCGTTATTACCTACATTGAATATAATACAATGCTTACATATACAATTATGTGAGAAGTATATTGAAATTTAACTAAACAGTTAACTATTGATTTCTGTTATATATTCACGGGTTTATTACATACATTTATTGTTCATCTATTTGCATTATTTTTAACAGAAGTATAAACAGGGTTGGTAAAAACTAATATATATATATATATTTTTTTTTTTTTTTTTTTTTTTTTAAGAATAAAACACTGTGTTTCTTCTTAAATATATTTTTAATGTTTCAAATGTGCTTTAAACAGTACTACAAAAAACATTAAAAACATCAATTAAGCATGTTTTAAATTGTTTAAACATGCTTAAAACATGTTTTTTACCAATCCTGAGTATGAGATAAAAATTAACTCTTACATATATAAATCATGCAAATAGTTGTTCTTACAATAACGTTGGTAATAATGATATCAAATTAAGAATTAAGAATTATAAAAGCATCTTAAAACAATTATATGAATGCAATCGATATCACTTTTACATACGTGGAAATTAATCTTCTAAATTAGTTCTATTGTATTTTATTTTATAAATTTATAATCACATATTCGCATAATATAATTGCAATATACCTACATTATTGATGCAATATCTGCAATCACTAACTGGACAATATCAGGTAAATCTTCACTGTCAGATATTATCGAATACAAATGGCTGATGTAGTGGATAAAATTAGATGAGATACATAGTATTTTTACTTGACAGTAATATAATGATGTCATGTATCGAAATACTAATCTTTGTATATTCAGCCAGTGCCATGAAAAAAATTTGTAAAGAGCACTCAGAACATTGTTACTCTCATGCAAAACTTACTTATTTAGTTATCATAATTGATGTTAGCAAAATAAATACTGCATAAGAATTATAGCGCAATGAATGATACAGATGTAATTTTTAGTACTTGCATCTCAATTTAACGTAAGTTTTCCAATTTTATCTTTAATTTTCTTTATTAAATGAAAACATTACTCATATTCATCACATTCTAAATATAAAAATATGTATTATATTATTGCATGCTAACGTTTCTTTAAAAATATTTATGATATGATAAACATAATTGTTCGTAAAATATTATTGTCAATTTTCTATTCTGTGTAATTGAATTATTACTGTCTTCATTAAAAAATCATTACTATTATAATGATTATAATAAAATTATATAAAATGCTTGTGAAATTGTACAAATTAAATAAATTAACAAACATTTTCGGACATTATCACATCTTTGACATGGGCGACATGGCAATTATTGTAAACATTTAATGATTGGTAAGTATTAAACCTTATTTTGTAATTAATAGTACATATCCAATATATTACAAAAAAGAACAGAAATTAGTAATAATGTAATTTTTGTATTGAAATTTTCTTGTCGAAAATTAAAATAAATTATCGTAACGAAGAAGTTATGGTGTCGAATATATTTTATCCATAGATTTATGTAGATAGACTGCGCATTCATATGCGACAACTAATGATAACATTGAAAGACAAAAATATACATAGTTAGAAATATAAGAATGAGAATAGGAGAGAGAAAATAATCCGCATTTCTTTTCCAGAAGAGAAGTGATTGCGTCTCCTTTTGTTCTCCTTATCACGTGCATAAATAAGGAAAACTGCATTTCTGCTGTTCCCTTTTATCAATGTTAACATTTTATTTTTAATGGAGCGCGCAATCTATCTAGGTTTGAATCTATGATTTTATCCTGCCAGTCACATAAAAATAAATTAATTTCCACAAAAATATAAAACAAATGTTTTAATTACATTAAATTTTAGGAAAATTATACTCAAATGTATATTTAATAAACACATAATTATATTTTATAATTCTTTATTGATAAATGCAAATTTCTAAAGGTAATCTTATTTATAAAAACGCACATTTGAATTTATGATTTTTAAAATTAAATATTTTATTACTTTTTTACTGTAATTACATTTTTCATTTATTTCTTTAAAAAAATTCTCTAAATATATTTGTGTACAATTAAATTTGAAATATTTGGTAATATTTTATAGGACTAAATTTATATTTTATTATTATTGCTGTCGATGCTGTTTGTCACAAGATAAATGTTTTTACAAACTTTACGAAAATTACTTGATAATAATTGAAATTTAATATAATAATGTATGTTGCACATGTATAATTATATTGTACGTACATATATTTATTATAAAACCACATTACAGTGATTTTTTTTTTAAATTTATTGAACAAGTTAAATATCGAATCGAACGAATAAATTTTCTTTTAAGAAAAAGCTATGAAATCAATATTTTTTTTAGATGTAATTATTGCTCTTATGGAAAATTCTAATGAAAAAGAGGAATATATTGCACATTGTGATAATCATTCATGGTCATCTCGATGTACGTCGTACTTTTCATATCATAAGCAGTTGCTATTAAGTTTTTATAGTTCGTGTATTATGTGTAAGAATGATATTCCAGATTTGCAATCTAAGACCATAAAAATATTTACAAAATATTTACAATAAATCTTATAAATATTAATAAATATTTTATAAATATTTTGTGTGCTATCTGGGATATATTATCACGGCTGCAATTCGTTCGTTCAGTTAATAATGTTATACAGTATCATTGAAAACTGATGTACTATTTATTATTATAAATGTTGAGCTATCAAATGCATGTGTCATATAAGAGCCTTTGAATGACTCATGACAACGCAATGCTATATTTCGAGTAGGCTTATATTGTTAAATTTTTATGCTTTTAAGATACTTGAGCTATTTGTTAATTTATGAAAACAGATTATTATAATGGACGCGCTACGTATTATAACTAATTAGCGATTTGTAACAACGGATAAAAAATGTCATTATATAATATTAAAAAATAATATTAAAATTGATTATTTATATATTTTTTTACATAAAATCTGAAAGAGAAAATGATATGTAAAATTATTTTTTAAAATTTTATTTTTATTAAAAATAAGAATAAATTAATTATAACTTAATTAATATTTGTTGAGCAATTTAGCAATATATTTAACAATATGTTATAAAATTATTAATTAATGTAGAACAATAAGAAACGCGAATTTCTAATCATTATTTTATAAACCTCTATAACTTTCAAGAGATATATTTTGAGAAATTATATTTGTAAAAACCTGAATTATATTTATAAAAACATTACTAGAAAGGTCTGATGTAAATGATTTATGTGTGTACTTGCATTAAGCAGATAACTAGAATAGATAAGCCACGAGTATATACAGGGTGTTTGATAAGTAACAATAAAACTCGCATAGGGGTAGAGCAGATTAAACTGAGTCGAAAAGTCCTCTACCAATTTTCGCAAAAGTTAACAAGATATTAATTACTAAAAATCGCCGAATATTGGTTTTCAATAATTTTTTACTTAAGTACTATCAACTTTACAGAAAAATTGCAAGTAATAAAAATTGTTTATTTTCTTCTCATAGAGCTCTAAGAATTTTTTGTTAACTTTTTAGTACTGCATTTTCTTATTGACAACTATTTTTATTAACATGAGAAAATATACTAAAAAATCCTAAAAAAATTCTCAGAACTTTATGAGAAGGAAATAACCAATTTTTGTCACTTGCATTTTTCTGTAAAGTTGATATAGTACTTGAGTAAAAAATTATTGAAAACCAATATTGCTCTCATTATTTTAATAGAAGTTTGCTAAAGTGGCAGAAGTTAATTTAATGCTAAAATGTCTTTACATAATCCATAAGAACTCTAAATGATGATAATAATATTGACATTGGTGATTATACAATATTGTTATTGATGACTATACTACAATGCAATTATGCAGAACTATTATTTTGAATCATAAATTTGCGCTGTAATTAACTAGCATTACAGTTGGAGAAACTAAGAAGAACGTATTATCGTGTGTGTATATCACATATACAGATGATAAATATTTGAGTGGATGTCACTCTAACAATAATAGTCGTAACAATCGACTATTTCCATTGCAGGATCCGTGTCGACTAATACAGAGCTAAATTATCGATTTTATATTCCTTATGCGTTTATGACTTTCATTTAATATTTAATCATGTTTTGCATACGTGATGTTTGCGAGAAAGGTATTTGCGGAAGCATCGCTACATATGTTCAGTGCTATTTCATAAGAATTATAAAGCGCAACGTTAATTAGAATACATGTGAAAATTTACCGAACTCGCAATTAGTTGTATATGACGTTCAAACGGTCGCAATTAATTTGGATTCAGAGCAATTGGAAATACAGATATCGATAAAATTAAACTCTTAAACTGTCAATTTATGAATGATGCACCCGTGAAACGTTTTAATAAAGAAAACTTAAAGTATGCAAATTAAAAAACTATGTACAAATGTCTCGAAAAAGAAAATATTAAGAAGATTGAATTGAAATAAAGAAAAGATTTATAAATCATGAAACAAGGCAATATGGATAAATTGACAAGACGTAATGAAGAAAAGAAGTAGATATTAACTTAGAATTAAAAAATTATGGAAGAAGATAGTCATTGCAAAAATGTCTTCGATTCAGTTAAGAATTCAACTTTCATGAACGTTAATAAAATCTCCAATTCCTTTAAAAATATAAATAATGAAAATTCTACTGCGGAAAAAAATAGTAAACAGAAAATGAACAAAATAAAATCAGAGCTACAAGATTTATTTTGGACGTTCAGGATATTGATAATGTTCTTCAAGCTTATCGGTCTTGTTACATTCGCCCACCGAATCGTCATATACAAAAAGAGAACGTCATACACATTTCAATATTCCAAATTAGGAATCGTTTACAATGTTGTGCTGAGTGGCTTAATGATAGCCTCGAATTATATATCTATACCATTCAGACTTAATTTGGACTACGAGAACAAGACGAATTTGACTGTAGGCATCGAGGTTCTGCAAACTGTACTTGGTGCTCTGGTGATTTGCGCGATTTTGATTAACTACTGCGTCGACCAGAAGCGCTTGGTGCGGATCGCCAATCGATTAATCACTATCGAGCACGAGATAGATCGTCTGTATGATCTATATCGTCCGCTACGGCGACAGCGTATCTTCTGCGCTATGATCATCGTTTGCATCTTGAAGATTTGCCTGCTGATACTTCTCCTGTTCACCGAGATCCTGGCCTTCCACACGGGCCCAATCTCATGGCTGACAGACATTCTGCCGACATTTCACGTGGGTTGGTTACTGATACAGTACTTTCTGTTGGTCACGGTCATTCAGACAAATTTCGCTGATGTGAATCGAGCGATACAAAGCCTCACCAGGATCAATACACCTGATCTTCAACTGCAATCTCTTTATCAAACGCGTCGTATCGTAGTCAACAATTCGACCGTTCATCAACTGTTGCAACTGCGAAATATACATTGTCATCTCTGTGAAATCTCTGAGGATGTGTCGAGTTTCTATTCACTGCCAGTACTATTCGGCATCATTTTTCTCTTTCTGACACTCATATATAATAGTTACTATCTTCTCTCGCCTCTATTGATGACTGATGATATCTTAGAATATGAGACTTTTAGTAATACCATCGTCTGGATAATATTTCTGATTTATCCCATCTCTCTCCTCACCAATAGAATTACCAGGATTTTAATCGAGGTAGGATAACCAATATAGTAAGATCGCATTTTAATCAGATCGTTTTAATTGATGAAATAAAATATTTTATCAGTAAATAAAATCCCAAATATTTTACGAAATATTTCAATTACAAATTTATTATAGATGGAGAAAACGGCCAATATAGTGCATGATCTTTTAAACTGTGCAATCGGGAAAGAGACAAAAGCAGAGGTAAAAAACAAAGTTAGATAAAACTTTCTCGGAAACGGTACTCATCGTAATGACATTTATCATAGATATGTTACAGCTCAAGAAATTTTCGCTTCAATTGCTACATCGCAAAATAAAGTTTACAGCTAACGGATACTTTACGCTCGATAATACTTTTCTTCATTCGGTGAGAATATTTAGAATGTTATGTAAGTAATTTAATTTAAATTTTTTTAATTAATAATTTTGATTATTTCTCTCAGCTGATTGGCACAGTGGTGACATATTTGGTAATACTTATGCAATTTCAAATGGGAAGCTCGCGTTCATCGATCAGACAGCAATGTAACTATACACGGAGAGATTTAAAATAAGAAGCGGAATAATAAATTAAAGATAAGAAAAAACATAATGAGAAATATTGAAGTTTTTTAAATTAGGATCTAAAACCCAATTAAATGCAATTAAACACGCAGAATTGCAGTTCTGAAACTTTTTATTGTAACTTCCTAATACATACAATCAGTTCTGATTTATAAAACTACAAAACAAAAATATAAATATATTGTACTTAAATTAATATTGGTAATTAATTTAAGTTGTTTAATAATTGAATTAGGCTCGATAGAATAAATTAATACTATAATGCCAATACTCAATTAATGCACAAAAAACATCAAAAAAATATTTTTTAAATATTTATTTAATATTTTTACATTAAATAAATGTTTAAAAAATATTGTCTGTTGATTGGGTCAAAGAACCAACATTCAAGGAACACACAAAAGTAAAAAAAAATCAAAATTACTTTATTTTGATACTTAAAGTCAATAAACAGTCAAATTTTGTAACCAAAAATCATCATTTTTACTTTCTCTTAACTTGGTGTATTCTTTGAGCATCAGATATTCGCGTGTAATATCGATCGTTTTATTAATTAATAATATAATGCCACATAAATCGAAAATATATAATGTTTCGATCCGATTTTGGATTCTCCTTAATAAATGTTTTTTTAATAAATGTTTTTTGCTCACACCGATGTGTATATCATAAAATTTAATTAGCTCGGAAATCTATACATAGACTTTTTGCTATTGTCAACAATGTCAACTTCACATTTACTAGGGAGGATACAAATCAAATCAAAACGTTTATATATTTTCGATTTTATTACGTTATACTGTTCATAATAAAACAATATTACACACGAATGGTGTTAACTTTTATTTCTCTATAATGTAAACTTTTTTAAATGCTTCATTAAATAAATCTATTTAATAATGCATTGTTCATGATCATTTTTTCTTTCAAGAACATATTGATAATTAATTCTTTTTTCACCACAAATTATGCCTTTTTATTATATCTCGGAAATATTTCAAGCAATTTTGTCATCAAATAGCGAAATCAAAAGCTATTAATCCGCATAGAGATATAAAATTTGTATCTCAATACAATCTGACTATTTAATATAGGCACACATTTTACGATGTATGTATTTTGCAGTGGGAAACAATAAGTAAATCTTTCAGTTTTAATTGCACATTATTTATTTAAAGTAACACAGCATGATTAAAGATATAATGACAGGCATTAGCTACTTTCCTTGTCCACACGGAAATTAATTTCCGAGACGCAGTCTTTTCTACTTAATCACAACCATTTAATACTACATCGGCGAGTATAGCCCATCCACCTTCGTGAATTTCGCTGCGATACGCATAAAACCGTAATCTTCGAAGATCACTAGGAGAGAGTATATTTCTCCTAATTAACTCATTGAAGATCACCGTTGAAACGCACTAGCACACATATCATACACGTTTTATTAGATTATTCTTATACTATACATTACATTCACGAATTTTATTATTTGCACGTTTATTTTCGCACCTAAGATTGCGGCATGCCTTCCTTTCTCTTTCGTATTTATCTCATTACGATACAATACTCTGGACTCCAAATATTACTCCGAGTTGATATTAGGCCTGTTCTTTTTAGCTAAACTTTTGCATCAGTTCATCTTCCTTCCTTTTCTCTCCACGAAGAAAGAAAAGAAAGAAAGAACAGGTGCAAAAGTTCAACCAAAACGAACAGGCCTATTGTGTAACCTCCGCTTAATAAATATATTTTATGTATGATTTTAAATGATTCATATACGCAGGACAACGCGTTGTTTACGTAAAAATGTACTTAAAAGTACGCACAACTATATTTTGCAATGCGATATAAATGTTTCATATTGTTTTAACCAAGGATGGGAAGTAAGACGTAATGCGGCCGGTTCTATTATAGGAGTCGTAGATGATTGTGGGATCTGAAGTCATAGAAAATTGACCAATCATAATCGATTATTCTACTCATATTTGACTGTGATTGGTCAATTTCCTATGACTTAAGACTCTACGACAGTCTACGACTCTTAATTATAGATCTCTCGCCGTTATTTTTTATAATAACAATTTTGTATTCACTTTACAATTTTTTTCATGACAGTAACGATAACGCTAAAGAAAGTCACTTTTGAAGAGTAACTTGTTATTATTACGCGTTATTGATTAAAAAATTAACTCATTATTTCACACGTTAAATAAAAACGCATTACTTTAAGTTGTTACGTAACTCATTAGTAACGAGTTATTTTTCATAAATGACTTATCCAACTCTGATGTTATCATTATCATTATGAAAAATTGTAAAATCAAATTGTTATTATAGGAAAAATAAAGATAACAGTAACAGTATTAGTAACGCCTTATTTCCTATCCCTGGTTTAAATTCTAGGTTTTCCCTTGAGCCTTCTTACGAGTTAAATACATACATTGTAATCTTTTTTTATTCCATGGCATTAAAACATACTTTCTCAAACTACCTGTTAACAAAAAAAATGGCTGTATAAAAAGCTATATTACGAATATTTTGCCTAATTATTCAGTTTTCTAGAAATTCCATATGAATATTTACGCGATAAATGGTTGCATTTTGATAATTAGCCGAATTAAGGAGTCAAATTTTTACGAATAAAATCTTTAATTATCGATATATCGCAGATTGTTTAAGAAAAGATTTATTCGTTTTTCTACTTAATATATTCTGGATTCGTACAAGTAACTTGTTAATGCAAACATTCGATCGGAAAACTTCAAAATTATTTATCTCTGTTATGTTATATACGTAAGTTTAATATAAAAAATGGATTATAATTTGATATAAATTATTTTTTGCTATAAACTACATTGAAAAATAATTTCTTTTAAGAATAACATATATTTATAAGAATTTTCATTTAATTAATTGAAATAACAAACTTACTCTTAATTAACAAATAACTGTTTATATTATTTAACAGAATATCTTCATTGCTATTTAGGAAATAATTTATGATTAAATAATCACATAATAAATATTATACATCGCATATTGTATAGAGATTGACGGTATCTTCTTTCTTTAATTACGAACAATAACAAATATCCTTCAAGGGACTGTTTTTATCACTATATATCGCATGTATATCTTTATAATACGTAAAATTTTTGTCAAAAATCTTGCGATAAAGAAATTAATTTCACTACAATTAGAATTTTTAATATTGTCGCAATTGGGTATGCCCAAATATTTAAAAAATTGTAATAATAGAAAATTTTGAAATTCAACACGCAAAATCTTGGCTAGACCAAAATTTTAAGAAGAGTAACAAATCTGCTAGGTATTTTTTAATAAGTATATTTGAGAACAAACTTTTATCTAAACTAGTAGAGAGTATTAGTAAGAAAGCATTTCTTTCAAGTTAGTTTCGATTATTTTCATAAAACAAGAGATTATTTCATAAATGTTTCGAAAGGGATTGTTCCACAGTTCTGCATTGCAAGGCCTTGTAAAAGAGTGTGTTGCAAGATAATAGTATTTTTTTAAATCAGAAAAATCGATGTTATTCTATAATTTGGGGATGAAGAACAAACTTATCTATTCATATTTCTTTTCCTGTTTTTTTTTTGCTCTTCAAATAGCTTCCACAGTTTCTATCCCCTAAGGTATTGTATTAATATTATTAGTGAAAGTGAGATAAAAGATATTCAAGCGTAATTTTCTTAATAAAAGGTATTATAATCAGAAACATTTTTCCTTTTTAATGTACACAACCAGTTAGCAATAATGTAAGAGATATCCCTCGAAGGAAGTATATGTATTCGTATTACAGATTGTGGGGTTTCTTTGGCATATATACACAGTATGATTACAAAGTTACTTGAACTACTTAATCACTATATGCAGGGTCATATATTATTGCATGGTAACAAAATTGTTTAATTTTTATGATTCATATGATATAAACAGAATTTGACATATATGTTAAACTTAAAATTACAGTTGTCAATGTTCAAATATTCGAATAATTACAACTTCATACACACACTCGATTATTCGGCTCACGGTATTTGGACTATTATTATTATTATTATTTTATTATTATTTCATACTTATCTATAAGAGTGAAAATTATCGATATTAATCATTCGAATATTTGAATGTGTTGGAGTTCGAATAATTCGCCAGAAAGAATTTTCCGTGAAAATTCGAATTTTACTTTGCGATTCGCATTTGTGTTTTATAAATGCTACATATGTATTCGTTTAGTATCATATCACGATTTGGAAAAATGTGCGTTTTTCACAATTTTCTAGCATAATTCTTATTGATTTATAGATCAATAATTGTTGTCAATCTAGAATTCTAGACTATATTATCTAAAGAAGATACGTAGCAGTATAGGAGATCTTTTTAGATTTTATTGTATTGTATTTGCCGTCGTTACACTCATTAAAACGTAAAAACATCTATCTACTATACGCTTTTATTACTTCAAGTTTTTTCCAATTATTTGAACTTTTTTCTTTCATTTTTTCTTTCATTTTTTCTTTCCTTTTTTTTCTCATTTTTCGTTTTCTTTCACGTATCCTTGCAATTCACATGTAATATTAATAAAGCGGAATCGGTTGTTACATAAATAATTAAACAAAAATAGACTGTTTTGTAATAATACATACGACTACCTTATGGTAGTGGGGATGAGAAATAAACTTTCGTAAAATCACAATTGAATTTATTGGATACTATTGGCGAATCTTGTTGAATTGTTTTTATGTACAAACATGTTGAGACTATGAATGACGGATCTCATTTACAGTTGTGTACAAATTGCAGTGTACTCGCGAAGAGCGACGCGCATTGTTCGCTAAATATGATACAAATATAATACAATTAAAAGTAATAGATAAATGACAGGAAACATTTTTGTAGAAAGGTACAAGTTCTCAGGGAATTAAATGGCATGATCTATGACTCTTATCTTATACATGTTATGCCAGTTAAATGGTAATTTATAAGATAGGAGATTGCAGAGTAAAAACTCTAAAGATGAAAGTTTTGAAACGATCGAATAAAGAAACTTGTACGTTGCGTTAGCATATGTTTGTTTTTGCTGTCCTCTTGTTAAACGGAAGTTTCGGCTGAAGTAGTACCATTTGCTTTTAAAGGACTGATGCTTTCCTTGGATCGTATTAAATCTACCTGAAATATCGAATTGAAGTATATATTAATTTTTTTTAAGTTAATTCTTATGACTCCTTTTAATAAACTTCTTTCAATAATCTTCCTTATATGCTTTTCCTAAAAAAAGCGAGCAAGATGTAAAATATTGAATTGCATTTATTAATTATAATTTCATAAATTATCTAAGAATTTAGAAAATTTACATAATAGACGATATAGTTAGAAAGAGATACAGATATTTTATATGCAACACTACATTATATATACTATATATATGTTATATATATGTATATATACACAGGTTGTCCTATCTAAAGCCAGCGGCACACCATGCTTTTTACGTATTTACTACCGTATTGTGCCAGCACCGCAACTAATACGGTAGGAAGTACGCAAATCCAGCTAGCAATCCAACAGGAAAAAAAGCATCATCTGTCACCGGCTTTACATGACTACTTTTTATATCTTTGAATCAAAAATATGTATAGACAAAAGTTAAATGACTTAACGAGACACTAATAAAGATAAAATCGGTTTGTCATTATATCAGTTGAAAGTTATGACAATTTTTTAAGTGAAATTATATAATTTTTTTGCATAATATTTTTTCTAATTATTTTACATGTAAAAATAAAGGTAGAGATATTGAAGAATCTCAAAAATCAATGGTTTACGAAATATTTTGTACTTTATTCTAGCCACGTTTTGATATAAAATATAAAATATCTTTTAATAAACCATTAATTTTTTGACAATCGTACCTTAATACCCAGCCAGAAATGACAATGGAATTGACGTCGATTAAACATCGAAATTATCCAATTGATCCAATTGACGTCGAATCGACATCGATTCAATGTCGAAATCATCAAATTGACATGGAATTGACGTCGGTTTCATTATCATTTCTAGCTAAGTACTCTTATGTGTAGAATAATGATAACAAATCAATTGGTAGATATTATAAAAACACATAATTGATTTTCTAAAAAATTATACAATTTTTATTAAATGCAATAAGGGGTGATCACATTAAGTGGGATCCCTTGTATATATATTATACAAAGAAATAAACAAATACGTATACAAAAGATACATACACTAAAATACTCTATAACTAAACTGTATTTACAATACTATAAAGTATACAGCATTATAAATACATGTTACCTATATGCTATATTTTTCGAAAATTATCTTTTACTTATAATAACATCTTTTTCTTTTTTGATCCCGTAATGGAGTAATATTAATGACAATTTCATTTTAATAAATTTAGGATAATATATTTTTTATGTATGCATCTCATCGATATAAGAGATAAAATTTTTAATGCTCATGCAAAAAGCGACTAAGGCTAAAAGCAGTAAAAGAAAGGAACATGCGATTAGAGAGAGAGAGAAAGAGAGACGTTTATATCTCATTTTACAAAGTGAGAAAACGTTGTATCATCCTGTTTCTCCTGTAAATTTGTATATTGTGCTTTGTATTTTTTTGTCAATCATTAACAATAAGCTGCAGTTATCATTTTTATTTTAAAAACTATATATAATACTACCGTGAAATACAAACAGATGAAAAATTATACCTAACGTCTTCCCAGATCGTTTAATTATTTCGTTGTTGTCATTAACAATGCTAACATATGTATCTCTAAGAGCATAAGCAAGAGTTGCAAAATTGAATCTCATAGACGATTACGCTATAAAAAAGGTAAAACAATTATATGATCGTACAAAAAAATAAACAGTTTTTTATAACAATAATAAATTTAAAAAATATTTCTTAATTTGTATTTTTTTTAATATTTTGCTGATTTTGCATAAATACTACGGTGTAAATTTACGAGAAAATAAAAGAATAAAAATTGAAATTCTGTTTATTCGTAAATATTTTAATTCTCGTTAATATATTATCACCTTATAATATTTTATATATGTTTAAATTCTATTATCGCGTTCTCTATATAATAAAGAATAATTTTTGTCGTCTATGAAAATCCATGTTTTCTACAATGAGTCGTCCGCGTCTGAATTTGCTTTTTATGTCGACTCGACGAGGATTGTCATGCCATCCTCGTTTGTAAATTTACTCACAGCGGCGGTGCATGGGATATGTTGCATGCCGGTATATTGGTGCTCTTGCTGTGTGTCTTGCCATATGAATTGTCGGTTTTTTGGTGATGGTGATGGTAGTTAGAATTTAGAGTCATTTACGTGTGTCACCTTGATCGAGATTCCACTGTCATCTTCGTCTTCTTCAGTCATTGTCGTCAGCCTCGTTGTCTCGTCGGTCAGCAACGAGTTGTCCTTCTTTGGATGCTTCTTTTGCTTTCCCACACTGTGTCAAATAATTACGTCAACTTAATCATTTAAAAAATGAGATGATAATAATTTGATGTTGATATTTACATTAATCTTCCCTCTTTTTACTCGAAAATTATCAATATTTAAGATCATCATCGTTATTATAAAAAAAATTTGACATTAATAGATAATGTAGAATATATCTTTTACATTTTAGCTTTTATATTTTATAAGAAATATTAGTTTATTATATTTAAGGTAATATTAAAATCTATGTTAAAAAACTAAATTCTACAAATGTGTGAAAAATAAGATATACAAATCATGCTTTTATTGAAAATAATTATGTCAATTTTAAATTATGTTCAAGTTTTTTAACTAAATTGACTGGAGGAACGGTTTGATTACAATTTAACGATTGTCTATTTATTTTCAATTGCCGTAACGTTTTGATTCTATACAATCACAATACCTGACATGAATGAAATTTATGATGAGTTTCTATAAATATATAAGCAAGATTAATTCATCGTTGATGAATCGCCTTTGAAAAAGTTTTCTCACAAATAATTTTTATATTTTAGAAAAATAAGATATACAAATATGTAATAAAATATGAAAACAATATGTAGATAAAATTAATAATGTACGTTGTATTAAAAGTATCATTATTATAAATAAAATAAAGTATGAATAGTAAGACAGAAAGCACAATAATCTTTAAACGAAGATAAAATAAATAATTAAAAAAAATTATTAATTAAAAATGACTAGATTAATTTCATTAATCAGAAATTGCTTGAAAGTATTTTTATTTAATCGACAATTTCATTTATTTCATTCTATTTTTGTATAATCTCTGCACAAAATGCATAAAATCATTCGAAATTCAATACCTACTTGATTAGTGATTTTGACTGTTTCGTTTTTTCGTTGCCTTCATTGACTTGTTGCCAGATACCAGTTTTGTTCACCTCCTCGCTGATATTGATACTCGTTAAAGGAATCTTCATGATGTTCCCATTAGCTAAAGAGATCTGAATGTTCCCTGCAGGAGGTCCATATCCCATCGTTTCGTTGTGATCCTGCAGTACGAATGAAACAATCGAGTTTGAATCTCAATCTTGATATGTGCGATAAATTTCTATCAGGCCATGCATAAATTCAAGCGAACTTTGCGTTGCCTTCGAACTGCTGGAAAGCAGGTGAAATACGTTGCTTGCCAGCATACTTTCAGTCGATTAATTATACGATAATTATACGAGGAAGTAATAACGATCAGTCAGGGGCGTCACGTAACATTATGAATAAATTTACAAGGGTGTGACTTGGCGTGTAGATAAGTCTAACAAAGAGAAGAATGCACAATAAAAAAATCAGTGCGACGAATTTGTGATGACGATAGAATTATATTAGTTGTTTTATCTTCTTTTTCGGGGAGAGGAAATAATTTTAATAAATAACGATTCTGTTCACCTTGAGAGTTACGATCACAATTTGTATCAATATTTTGTATTATTTTATCCGTGCATAACGGTATATTAATTAATAATAATCGACATTGATATTTATATTTTGTGAGGAAATACCGATATTTACAATACCAAATTAGAAACAAGTACAAATGTGTAAAGACACATTTTGATATTTTAACATTTGTCAATATTCTTTTTAATAGGTTGATAATTGAACATCGTGCAATTATACTATGATATTGTTTTGATTCTCAACTGTAAGTGTAAGCTGTAATATATCCTCGCCACGTAATTTGCAGAAAATTCATAACATGCTGTTATTATATTCAATTTAGTGGCGCATGATTACTATTGAAACGCATAGGTATATCGCAATGTGCATCGTCGCATTCGTTTACCGAAAAGTCTGTTCGATTACAAATGGACGTAGAATGTTCGCTGAATAATTTGTTTGCGAAAAGAACATGTCGACTATAATATGCGACGAAACTACGGACGTGCACTTATAGTGACGTACCGATGACAGGCGGAGGATTCGACGACTGGCGTTTTTTTTCGTTTGCGATTTCCGTATTGATATCTCCGTGTTTGTCCGGCTCGTGTGTGATTTCTTTCAGTCGCTCTCTCATTTTCTCTCGCTGAATCGTCACTCTCCTCCGTGAGTCATGGTGTGCTTCCGCTCAGTTATTCTGTCTTTAATTGCATTGTTAACAACGAACGCACGCAATTGGCTATTACACGGTGCAACGCTTCATTTAATCACTCGCTCGCGTTAAGATAATTTTAAAAATATTGTATTCCTTTTACTGGTATTATTATCGTACCGTACGTCATACGAAAAATTACACATAATAATGATTATACTGTTTTATGTATATCAAATTTTAGCTTATTTTTGTCTTCGTAAGATTACGATAAAAAATATTGTTCCTTCGTTGTGTCATTAATTTTTAGAACAAAATAACAAAAAAGAAATTAAGAATTATGATGACAATTAAACGGGAATCTTTTTTGATAATAAAGTTCAAAACATAATAAATATGTAATAGTTTTGCAGTTTAGCTATTAAAAGATAGCAATTCTTACACATGTAAATTTAGTTTGTATTTAAATTAAAAATAAAATAAAATGTGCAACCCAAAAAGATCGAAGGAGAATAATGCATTAAAAATAAAACTAATTTTATAATAAATAAATTTTTAGTGTTAATTGTCACGAAACATTAAGCTTATTTTATTATTTTATATTATTAACATAGTATTTGCATTCTTTAGGGCAATCAAAATTTTGATATTTGACTATTGTGAGAGATAAGTAGAAGCTCTCAGGCAGACGAACGTGTGTAAATTATTATACATGAGTCATTAATTGTGTTAGGAGATACTGGAATTATAAAGAGGTTTCGTGTGTTTCGAAACAATAATGTATTTTTACATGATAAGATACGTGAACTGCGTGAACGACGGCGCATTAAATCGATACAAGAGTCTCGAATGGTTCACAGAAAAGGATACTAGCGACATGGAGATATATTAAATGCAACAACACTTTATTTCGCCAAGTCGCGAATATCAATTGCGATGTGTCGATCGCTACTCGATGAATATCTTCGTTGATATCATTTGGATTATAGGCAACCTACTTTCCGTTTAATCAATTAACTAAAAGTATATTAAAAAATTCGCAATGCTGCGAACGTGTACTCTCCCATGGTGAACTGATCATGATTTTATTTCAAACAGCCCTTTGTTTACTGTAATATTGGAATGTATAAATTATATAGAAGAAGTGCTACATTAATTTATTCGAATGTATGAATAAAAACGATACAATATTGCTTACCTTGCAACAATAATTTTCCTTAATTACCGTTAATAGTTTGCAATGTCGTACTCGATACGCGCGACTATGCTTGTAACTATTATACTCATAAGAGTATTATTCAATTATTATTCAATTATATTACAGCGTAATAACGAAAATTGCATTTGCTTATCTCTATCTTAAATTCGCCTAAGATTCTATAACCAATATATATATATATATATATATATAAATAAAGATAATTATGTATAATCCCATCAAAGGCTTCACACATCAATGAAGACATCGATAAAAATTCATCGCGCGCGGTTCACCATTGAAGAATAATCTGAAAACTTGGAGCGAATTATTGCACAAAATAAAATTTCGGGTAGTCGCCGATGTGTTCGAAGCGCTCGTAAAAATAATTAACACTCAACACATTATCTAATTTCGCTACAACAACGATGCTATCGATAAAAACGTTTAAGATTGCGGTATCCGAAAGTCTACCGCATTCAAAAATTCAACAACGATTATATATCATAACATTTACTTTAATACTGGTCGGTCAGTACATCACCTGGATTTGAGAATAAAGGTTGTTTGGCACATGTTCCGAGTGGAAGACGAGAGGATGGCTTTCTCAAGGCCGAAATTTGGTTCGTTAAAAAAATATAAAAATTTGCCGCATAAATGCTCGGAGCAACAATATATTATGTATTTTCATAAAATGGGTAAATTTCGTGTTTCAAAAAATTTCTACAGACTGAAAACAGTCCATGTGAGTATTTTCGGAACGTTTTTTTTATATGGTACCATTCTCGTCATCCTGTTTCAGGCGGTGAAATGTCATTTGCGAAAATAAAAAAAATTTTTGACCGCAAAAAGGAGCAAAGTGTTGTTTCGACGAAATAGTAAAAAGTGTGCGTTTTGCGTAAAAATTATTGGTCCGTCCGTACTTTTCTTTTAAATTATTAAAGGCCAAGTTTGGCACTCTTAAATTATCTGGCGTATATATAATTATGCGCTTTAAATTAAATTATATTCTAGCCTCATATTCGGAGATCCTAAATCTTTACTCGAATCTGTTTCGCGTAACAACGAAAAACTAATTCGTTTTAGGTGACATTCGTCCGATCACTCATCGTAGTATACATCGTTTCTTTTACAAAGGGCGGATTCTCCAAAGTCGGAGAGAGTTATGGTGACCACGGGGCGAGCGTTCGCCACGCGATCACCTTCTGTATGCTATTTGCGACAGGTGATGGCGTTTAATATTCGTGTCGCGGTGCTAACCTCGCCGTTCTCCAGCTTACGAAGATCGTCGGCATGTTTCTTGGTTGTTTCCGGCATTATGTCGTCGAGGATTTTCAGCTCGCGTTGCGTAAACATCAAATCCAGGGATTTGCGTATGCCAATCATTACCACGAGCTGTAAATATTTACATTATACACTATAAAGCTATAAACATTTATATTAAGAATTATATCCTTGAAAATGTGTTACTTGTGTGCTTGCTCAAAATATGTCAATTCTGAGATTAAAATTGTTAGCTTTATGTCGCTACAGTGAGAGTCTAATATTAGATGTAGATATGTGTTACGAGATGATTTTATCGAGATACCTATATGTATATATACCTGACTTTCTTAACAAAAGATGATCTTCAACAATTTAATTTGCTTTGTAAAATAATTTATTAATAAATAAGATAGTTAATTGATTTTTTATAGTAATTCTTTTGCAAATAAAAAGAATAGTATATTTCTGTTTATTAAATCTGGATTAATAATTCGAAAAAGTTACAAATATTATTAAATTATGAATGACTTATTAATCCTTGGATTAATCACTTACCATTAAAGGAAACAAAATAGAAGTATGACTGAAGGACTTTATGATCCACAGACAGGCGAGGCAAGCAAGTTGAATCGCAGTGAACATATGTACACGTTTCAACGGAACCTAAAAATATGCATTTGCTTCAAATGTTGGAAATATCATAATTTTAGATAACTATCTGATAAAATTTGACCTTTCTTCGCAATACGAATATCGTCATTTATCATGTGTTTTTGCATGCTCAACACGAATCCGTTGACTATTAATTTTAAGAAAAGTGGGATTAAAAAAGCCAAAAACAATTTAGCCAATTTTTTTTCTAAATTTCTAAATTTTTTTTCAAATTGCAATATTTTGAAAACGGAAAATCATACTGCAACGAAACGAAATGCATTTTAAAGCTAAAAGTTGATACTTTTACATGATATAACTGTATTGAAAAAAAATTTTTTAATAAAGTTATAATGTCATAAAAATTCTCAAAATCGTCATTTTTTTGTCTCTTTGACACTATTTTTCTCAAAATTGTAATGTGATAGCCAATTTTGACTAATGGATTAGTGTTCTAACAATAGGTAAAAATATATAAGAAATAACTATTCACTATCTTATTGAAAAATAGTGTTGTGTGTATGTGTGTGAGTAATGCATTAATTAGATCAATAGGAATTATAAACAATGTTAAAGAGATGTTTTGAAATATTTTATTAAAGTTAATATTTTATTAAAGATAATATATCCTAAAAGAAACACATAAATTTATAATGAATGCATTTCAAGCTACTTTAAAGACATCTAAACGTCGGAACTATTCACTTACCTGGCGAAGGAACATGTAGTCTGGCTGATACTTAACAGGCATCAACATTATCAGAATCCTATCGAAGAATTGAAGACCTTTTAGCGACGCGACACCCATGTACAGGAAGACACCGAACAGCACCGGCATCGGTATGTTTCTTAACATCGGTGTTAGGAGCACCGAGCACCCGATCATCAGGAAAATCAGTATGTGAGTAACTCTTTGTTCACGGACACCTAAAAACTGCGGCTTCTCGCCCGGCGCGGCGCACTCAGATTCCAATTTCAATGAGTTCACGTGGTTTATGGAGAGGACTGTCGCTGCGACAAACCACGGAAGTCCCATTACCGAGCATATCTCGATCAAGATCGACAGGACAAAAAGATCCAGATGGTACCCGCATCCTTTCTGAAAAAGCATTAATAAGATCTTTGATAGAGTTTATTATTGCTGTATTATTGCAAACTATTGTTCATTCGATGTACTCTTTTTTGTATTCTTTTCAAATGACGTACATTTATTGACGAGAATAGATAGAGGCGTAACTACTTACCTTTAATTTGTTCTCTTTTCTATTAACAATAACGGCCGTGATTTGCTGATCCATAAAGATCAATATAGTACCCAACAAAGCAGGGAGAAATGCCCCGATAGCACTCCACCACGGATTCCCTTGAAAAGGCCAGATTATCCATCCTCGTCCTTCCAATGTTGGTTTGAACTCCGCTGGCACCTCCAATTTCGGTGTTGGAATGCCCACGAAATGATCCAATGTGCTCATAGAGAATATCGCTATTATTACTGCAAAATCGCTCACCACTTGCCTCACCTAAAGTAACATAGGAATGTCAAAAAAGAAAATTGCATAGTAAATGTCACGAATAAGATGAATTATTAAGTTCCTAATAAAAATAAAAATATGCTTATAATATATTTTTATAGAATGTGTAATAATTTTAGAACTCGCAGTCTTATAACTTCTTTAATTTTTATTTCCAAAGAAGATAAAACTAATCTTGTATATTCTCCTTTAATTAAAGCATATGTTTTTACCTTTGAGGGAAAGAATAAAGCGTTCTTGAAATCCTTGAGCTCTATTGATAGTAAGAACGTGCCCATGAATAAGATAATTGACATAAGGAACACGTCGGGTACATAATGTGGTATGTTGCAGCCATCACCTATCATAGTGCCATTGTAATTCTGAAAGAAGCAATAACGAACACGACGTCAAAGCAGGAGCGAATTAGATTGCTTGAAAGATCGTCTTTTCTCGCAAATTCAAAAACACCTAGTAATCTACTTTGCACACAGGAACTTGTAATTTCTCAAGAAAATATAAGAAGCATACGCATTTGACTGTTGCGATTGAGCGTAACGAAACGTTTGTGTGCCAGATGTTTTTTTATCATTCAAGTAAAGTCATCAAGTGAGCTGATATTCAAATAAAATTTTTTTGCAATTTTTATTATGACATAAGGTTACATAAATAACCAAGATAAAAATTGTTTCGATAATCTTGTAATATAATCGAAGTGAGATCTTGTAATATAATCCGATTGTCTGCATCGCTAATTGGCTAACTTAATATAAAATTTTCTGATCTTTTGATTTAATTGAAAAATTTCACATCCTAGTCGCTGTGAGTGGATAGTAGTTAATCGCAACGTGGTCAAACGGAACGCTCCGATATAATCATATTGATGCACTTTAATGAAATTCAGATTTCGAGGTATATGGAGCAGTCTATTGTTCTTAACAATGAGCGAATTGTCGCATGCTTAACTTCTCATACTGACTTTTATATTGTTTTGAAAATTACATTACCTCGCAAGCCGTTTTATCTAACATCGTCCAATTCATACTGTTATAACTGGATGGCAGACTGGTATTCGGTGGTTTGCACCAGCAATCGTAATCCAATGTTTCGTCAGGATAAGGATTTAAGGGATATTTTTTGCCGATTGAAAGCACGTTTTCGATTGCCTAGAATATACTGATACATTTAATACATATAAGGTATTAAACAGATAACTATGTAAAAAATATCATATACGCAATTTTCGCTTAAATAATCGAATACATATTATTAATTTTTTTATGATTAAATGATACGTTTTTTTTAAAACATTTTTAATATCGAAGACTATAGAAAGAATAGATAAAAAATTTAATAAATTAATGTTGTAATCTATCTTACACTGAATAAGCAATACGATTATTTTCACCTTATAGATAAAAATGAAGGCGATGAGGGTAGCAAAATTTTCCTCCGTAAATCGAGTAATATAACAAACGCAAGCACTTGCGTCAAGAGCCACGAGAATCATCAAAATTACGGAAATCCATGTACCGATCCAGAAACGGAAAGACATGTAAGTCCAGTCGACCTTTCTGCAAAAATAACGATCTGGTCAGATTATTTTGAAGAAAGATGTTAATGAATAAGATTTTCTATTTTACGCGTTCATTGACTGTATCTTCTGAAGTTACAATATATAATGAATGCTAATGAGTTATAGAAAGTAATAAAAAATTCTTAGAAGTTAGTTGAAATGCAGATAGATTGTTTATCAAGACTCACTTGCAGAATTCGTAGACAATCGTCTCAAAAACTAGAACTGGGCCAGTGGAACCAAGTATAGTCAATGGCTGACCAGAGAAGAACCCATATCCAATGCCGCAGACGAAACCGGAAACCAGCGATTCCATAGCAGCCATGTTTTTTCCGGTAGCCTCGCTGAGGAGGCCACCGAAAGTAATGATGGGTGACAAGCAGGCGAAATACAAGAAAATAAAAGACGCGACGCATTGAAGTGCAAGGGCATCCTTGAAATCGAAAAAGTAAAATGGACCTTTTCTTTTAACGTCGTTAATCAGACCGCCGAACAGTCTACCGGTTCTCGAAAGGCCGGATTCCTCCCTTAGCTTTTGTTCATCGGCTTCCTCGTCGAACTCTTCCTTAGGCTTTTCCTCTTTGGGTCTCTTTCTGACTTCCTGAGAACGTAAAATCAAGCTGCGATTGAAGTGGTGAATACTTTCCATAAACTTGTATTTTTTAAAAATGGATGTCAGAATTGATATAATTTTGATTGCTTCAACTTTCGATATTATAAACGCACGCAAGAAAGAATTTTTCTTGTCACATGCTTCTATCGCCGATAAAGATAGAGATTATTTTTATGCGTGTAATTATGTAATATCGAGATCTGAACTCATAAAGATTATATCACTTCTTATCCCTGACAAGACTATTCTCACCTGCGACGGTATAGCGGCTGGCGGTTCTATTCTGATTGCTGGATCCCACTCACCGGGTGGTAATACCGTCACGGCATCTAGGAACTCGTCAATACCAGCTAAGAGATGATTTCTATTTTTTGCCTTGTAAGCCACGTCGTGGAAGACTTCGTCGGACATCAAGGTCGCCATAGCTCGACCAATCTCGTGGAAACCCGAGATCCCACCCTAAGACGATCCATGTATGTGTGTACATATTTAATGAGGAGTATTATAATTTTGTCATATATATCGTTTGACATTCAGAAACTAGCCAATTTTATAAATCCTTATAGGTATGTATATTTCGTGTATTGTTTGATATAATTTTAATATCGTTATATATTTTCTCCGTCTACTCTTTTTATTACACTTTAATGATTTATTGTAAAATACCATCATACAAAATAGCGCATTAACAAGATTAATTATTGCATAACTTATCGCGAACAATTACTTAATAACGTAAAATGAGGTGAAACATTAGAGCTTTATAAGAACCTGTGAAGATTATCAGTCGCGTGTAACGCGCGAAAATAGATAACTATAGTATCCCTGTTTATCGATAAATAATTTTTATCACAAAGATATTATATACAATCTAAGAACTGATATGACGTAAATTCATTTTTACTCAAGAAAGAAAGACGTCATCAAAATTCGATTTGATGCTAACAGGTTTATTATTAATACAGAGAACAGCTCCTCATATCTGCGTGTACAAAAAATGATAGAAATATATAATTCATATAATTACAAGATTATTATCAGGAGAATGATATTACTTTAATTTAAATTACTTTTATATTTAATGTTATTTAACATTATTTAATATCATTTAAATTTTTGGTAATATTAATTAATATTTTACTTGAGAATTTTTACAACACCCTTTATATACTTTTTATTATAAATTATAGAAAATTTGTTAATAAAGTGACATAAATTGACATTTTTTATATTCATTATTAAAAAAATAAGAATATTTAAATTTGAACCAAACGTGTGTAATGAAAAAAATTATTCAGAGAGAATGATATTATCACATATTAAAATATTGTAGTTCATAAAACATGTTAAGCTTGCAATGGCGTATTTAAATCGCATTTACGCGAAAAATAAATTACTTTACGTATAGATCCCTCGAGATAATCAGCGGACGTATGCTTGCGTCCGCTGATTATTATCTCGAGGGATCTATACGTAAAGTAATTTATTTTTCACGCATATGCGATTTAAATATACCATTGTGTATTTGCATGCTATTGTCAGGGAAAAATAAGCAGTGTAAGCACTGCTTATTAAAGATTTAATTGCTCCACTATGGAAAAGATGACCTTCTCGTGTCTCAAATTGACATTTAGGTGTTCATATATACACATAAATGTAAAGTGAAAACCTTGCTCACATGCAGGTTCGAGGCGGTTCGGACTAGTTTGTTCCGTTTTTAGGTCTCACCTATTCGAGATTGAGTGTGGTGGAAGATGATTGCCTGAGATAAGCCATTGATATAACTATAATAGCCGAGTAGAGATATTGATTCGTGCAGACAATCGACGATTTCAGAAAAAGTCGGAAAATTCGTTAATGGTTGCTATCGTACTTGAATATACAGCAATTTTATTTAATAGCCCTATAGCCGGGAATTCTATTTACATTACGTAATTTATTTATACGTTACATTGATATTTTAATATTTCAAACAGGAAGTTTTGGATTCGCGTGTACTATATTTCTTCCGAACTTCTTTTGAACTTCTTTTAGTAGTCTCCAAGGGGATCACCTGATACTTTCAAATTAATAGTGTTCCAAAGTAAACGAGTTAGAGTTTCAAAAGAGACAAAAATAGCAATAATTTTATTTTTTTTGTTATAGAAAGCTATTTCCTTACGAACTTCAATTGCCATTTAAAAAATTGCAATTTAATTTACAATATACGACGTGTTTCAATTTATGTAACTTTAAAAAAAGAAAACAGGTTATATTCATGATATGTAATGATTGTATCATAATTATATCTGTAATAAAAGTATTCTAGTTAAAAAATCAAGAAGAAGAGATTTGTATATAAGATAAATAAATATTAATTTTTGGTCAGTTTGAACGAAATCTTATATTTAATGTCATCCCAGCCAAAGTTCAAACTTAGATCTATCATTATCGAAAATATTTCTCGAATAAATTTCTTATAGATGAGTATTAGTATCAATAATATTAGTTTGATTATTAATTTATTGTATTATTAATTTATTGTATATTATAATATAAATAATGTGATTGTACATTTTCAGATTTTGATAAAACTATGGTTCAAGATAAAATAATAATCAGCATGTGTTTTAAAAGGGAGAACACAATATATATATATATATATATATATATAAATATGCAATATACGAAATTCACAAAATTAATAGACGTAAAATTGCGTTGACTAAAAATGTCAATATTTATTTATCTTATATATATGGTTTTTAGTTTATTCATTTAGTCTATTTTATATGAGATGTGCAGATTAAAATAAAGTATATCATACATAACACTATTCGACAAAATTAAAGGATCTTGTTCCATCCTATAAAAATAGGCAAATTTCAAGATAGAATAACGATGATTTTTGACGAAGTTGTTCTACGCTGAAAAAAATTTTGTTCATTTTTGATTCAATGAATGATCGTTAATCAATGTCCGACTTAATGTCCGACGTAATGTAGTTAATTCGTTGATACAATAACTGGATTCATTTATGCAACTATATATTCATTCTTGCAATGAATTCTAGGAATAGTTTTATAATCTAAATCATTATGAGAATTCATTGGATCAATTTTCATTATTTTTTCATAATTTAATGAATATTTTATTGTATTTACGTACAGTTTTGGTTCAGTGTATCTTGAAGTTTGCCTATTTTTATAGGGTGGAACAAGTGATCCTTTAATTTTGTTGAGTAATGTATAATAAAATCTCTTTTCATCACACATCAATTATAAATCTGGCATCTAGCTAATGCGCGAACCTCAAAGAAATGATGCTTGAAGTAGGTCAAGATCATAACTCTCTTGCTTTTTATTTTTACATTTAATCCGATTTCTACATAGTCGTGATAATAGCGTTCTTACCATGGGTCCCAAGAGGACAAAAATGAATCTTGTCGGAACAGGAACTTCTGTCAGGTCCCCCATTATTCCGGCTTGGCTCAACCGGATGAATGCGGATAAAGTCTTGTCAAGAAAATCGACTTCACCTACGAGTATGTTGCTTGCCTCAGCGCCGGCTGGTATCTTCCTCATAAAGTGCGTATTACCCTAATGAGAAAGTGGAGTTGAAATTTTCTGGGTTAAGCTGCTCGAGATATGAAAAATCAAAACATTAAAAGGAAAAGAATTAGAATAAAACCTCTTTACTAAAGAAATTGTTAAAAAAGTTAAGCGATTTTTTGATTAAGCGTTTGTCTGATACTAAAAATAATGGAAGGTAATTGACCAATTATTATAGCTGCGTTCGGTTTGAGCGGTCATAAACTGTGAGCTTTATTCTATCTTTATTACTAATTATATGCGACAGAAAGATAAAAAAGCTTATAGCGTGAACGTTAAAACCGAACGCAGCCTATGATAATTGTATTAAGCTTTTACGTGCACGAGGCTAAATACATGATATGTACGAATATCGTACAGATTTACAATTTTTAATTATACAATATTTAATTCAATATTACACAATAATTTAAAGATTATCATAATAATTTAAATTATAATTTAATTGTAAAATTTTCATCATATTGCTTAATTATCAGGGTGACGTTACACTAAATTAGGAAGATCTAATTTCTCAAGGATTTCATTACTTGAATAATATATTTACGAACCTTGTGATTAGCGTCTCCGTTCTCTAAAGCGGAGGAGCTGTGATTTCTGCTGATAGACACGCTGCTGGGACTCCGATCCATGCCGTTGCTGCCTGGTTCTTGGCCTGAAAGAGATCTAGCTCACTACCTACTACATTTTTACACGCAGTTTGAGTAATAATCCCTGTCAATAGCATGCAATGAGGAAAATGATGGCTTTCATCCGCCTGTGCGTCATTAATCCTCCAAAATGTACCCGCGAGACAGATTGCAATTTGTGCAGCTCGAATTTCACGCGCCATGTCATTCGCACGAATTTACCTCTGCGATAGAACAATACGCGCGTTCCGCTTTAAGACAATCTGTCACAGAATAGAAAAGAGCAAACACGTTCACAACAAAATCATTTATCAAATCTTCGCGGAAACTTATGAATTTTCTCGTGGTTAATTCAAGCTGTATGTTTACAAAATAACAAGAAGTCTGCTTAGAGCGTGAAGAAAATTTTCAAAAAATTGTTCCTTTTATACACAAAAAACTTAAAATTTGCTCATAAATTCAAACCAACACTTTTTACTTTGATAAAATTAACGCGAGTTTAGAATATACTAAAACTTCATCAAATTAAGATGCGGTAGTAACAAAATTGTAATATTAAATATACAATTTATAGCATTTATTAAACAAACATCAATCCACAGGTAAAAACGTCTTATTTGAGCAAGACTGTTCAAGATTTATCCTTTAAAAAATCACGAAATAAAAGCAGCATTTTACGTAAATAAAATTAATATAAAAATGTTTATTAAAGATAGTTTATAACAATTCATAGATATTAATGATTTTTAACCGCGAAATAAAATGATATTGATTTCTGTGTATTTACAATCACAAATAATAATTCAATATTCACGGTTTTGTCTTATTTGCTACATTATGTTGCAATTTTATACTATCTTTGAGTTTTGTCAATGAAACATGCTATTTTGTAAAACAAATTATCTCAAATTCTCATCAAAAAGAGAGTTAAATCTTTTACGTATAAATATCCGTTTAATTATTTGATAGAAATCAAGCGTCATTAAAAAGAAATATTATCAGTTATGAAATGCAGACGGATTTTAAAATTATGTTAAACCGATATTGATTGAGCGATAATAAAAAATCACGTTAATTTATTTATAATTCTAAATCGTTTTTTAATATCAACATACACGATTGATATTATTCGATTATTCGATTGTACGAATCAAATGAACGTGTTCGAAATCTACTATACTTAAAGTAGCACTTGATCTTTGCATCAAATGTTAACGACGATCACTAGCAATCCTTTGCAAAAATGATCTTACCATAAATTTCTCTGAAACCTTATCGTATTAAAAGTTCGAAATAATACAAACTCTACTTTGCAATTTGATATTCTATCTTCTATAATTTTTTAGATATTGTATTTCCCAAGTGAACAGATCGGTAGAAATACAATATCTATTCAAACATTTCTAAATTTGTGATATTTAATTAATGCGTCTGTTATATTCTTGGGCAGTTATTTAAATTTTAAAAATCCTTAGATTATTTTTAATAAATGTATAATAATTATAATTAGTATTTTTATCATTCATTTCTACGTCGAATCTTCTTTCTACGAGTAATTTCAAGAATTGACAAGAGACATAATGACGTCTGGCGCAATTTGTAAATCGGCCTCCATTATCCGCAATATGATAAAGATATTTTGGCGATTTCTAGCAAACGACAAAGTTTGTTAAGTCTTCCGGAGTTCCAATAACAATCCATTTTAATCTCACAATAGTTTCTCATTTGTCGAACACGTCAACGGCGTGGATAATTGCTACTGCAGATTAATCTACGTGTACGTATGGAACTTCACTACGGATTAATGCAGCTCGCGAGTATAAAGGTGTGTATGAGTAGAAAGCAAGCACAGAAAAGCGGTTTACCGGGATTGCCGGGTATCGCAAGGAAGCGGCTACCAGCATTCAGCGCGGCTCCACTGCCCTGACTTGTTGCGCCGGCGATCGCCGGAGCGGAATTCGATTCCTCCACTAAAAATGAGCATGAAACACAACACCAGGATCGTCTTTTATTTACAAAGGAAGGTGCGAGAAGGAACAAAGGATCCGTCACTGTAATAACTCGCGATCACTTTGATCTCGGAGTTACTTAAAATGTATAATAAAACGATTTGCATATATATCGTCCTTTTTTCATCGTATTTCTCATCGCGAAAATAGTCCTGCAAGATAACAGGATAAATCGTTAGTCGAAATTAAAAATAGTCGCCTCGTTAGTATACACCAGAGTTTTAAGCTCAATCTGGAAATTTAATCTGAGAAAAAATTATCGCGTGCAAACAAACAGCATGGTTCCGGAATATTCCATATACATATAAGTACACGTGCCGATTGCAATATTACCGTGGGGAGAAAATTATACATGCAAATGTTTCTATTTTTATATAGAAAATACACGCAAAATGCCAGGGACGTGGCAGTGGTAAATACGTTACAAAATCTCCTTGTATGACTTTACTGCACGTTTCATTGCATTGTCGATGCTTTAATTTGCTGTCATCGCTTTTAATTTGCATATATTCGTCAGTAATATTTCGCGACAGTCGCGAAGCTCAAAATGACTCACGAACTCTCGACATTTAGAAGGTACATAAACAATGAAACGCCATTAATTAACAAAGAACATAATAACGTGATAGTTCATTGAATCACGATCCATTGAATGAATGCGTTCAACGCTATATTATTGCACTTATAGTAACTCACTTTAATTAATCGGAGTCTTAAAATATATATAACTTAAAATATATAACAAACCGAAAAATTATTACTTTTACAATAATTTACAATAATTTATTTTTTGCAATAATTCAATATTCAATGTGTCTCAAAATATAACATTAAAATAATCGTATTTTCATTTTCGCTTCTTCGCAGGTTATAAGGAGAATGGATTAATGTTAGGATACTGAAAAGAGATTAATCGATTATAACACTGAGAACCATAAATGCACAATAATAATGAATGTATGGTAGACAGGGTTTACATCGAGTTACGTGCACTTAGTAAGATCACATAGAAAGATCCATGCCTCATGATTGGAATTATAAATGTTGGCCTACATTATCAACGAAGGAACGTGCATGTTGATTAATGGATAATGAGACCGCGAACGGTAAATTGTAGTAACGTCACGTATGATAGGAAGTAAACCCGTCATTCGCAAATATATTACAATTCTCTGTATTCCCATCATACATTTAATATCGCTGTCTGGTCTTATTTGTTTAAACTGAAGGGTGACAGTCAATATCAATAGAAAATGTTAATTAGACAGCCACATTTAATGTTAGTGAGAATACAGATTGTGTATTGTAATTGTGTAACCACAATCCACTTCTCGTATTGCTGTAACCGCATTAGTAACCGCATAATCAATTTCAATGAGTATTGCGAATGATCAAGACGTGTCTAATATTCGAGAGGTAGAATCGAGCACAGTAGTTGTGGCTAGAATAGGTCAGACGCGTTATCTACAATGTCGTTGACATTTACACTCTTGTCGATAAGAACACGTATTTATAGAAGCTAGTATTTTCTCATGGATTAATCTCTGACTGTTTGAATCAACAAAATGTAAAAAAAAACTCGTAAACTGTTTTATGAAATTTTGAATCTGTGCATCTATTTTGCCAGATTATCCAAAATTCTTGTTTCGCGCAAGAGAGGATGTTAGATAATGTTGTGCCCTTATAGTTGAAACTCTTGTGCATTACAATAAAGATAATTACATATTCCATCGACATAGCTGAAATAGTAGGAGACAGGATTGATAAGAAACCGGAATGAGTTTCGTCGCGCGTCGATCACGAGCTTACGTGATAAGACACGTGATAAGACACGAAAGACGACAGAGAAGAGACTTTAGTATAAACGGAAGATAAGTGAGAAGTAGAATTTTGTGCAGATTCGTAGAATCGAGAGTAAACCATCTGGCAAGCTAACCTTTTAGCGGACACATCGCGAACCACGTCGTGAATCCCACCACGTGGGGTATGCCAAATTCGTCTGACAAAAGAAAAGAAACGATGGTAAGTTACAAATTTTCGACCGACTTGAGCTCCGGAGCACGAAGAGGGTGACTCGATGAGGGCGATGAGCAGTCTTGATGACGCCAAGTATTTCACATTGACAATCAATTAGCAAGACAATCACCAAGAAACATCAGGCAGTTGGGGAATGACCATGATGGCTTGTAAATCCAATGGATCGCGGACGGATCCAGCGACAATCGAGATTGTCTTGATCCTCGCTTGATCGGCACGCACTAAGACACACAATCCAATGATACTAAGTTATAGCTAAAAGTATCGCTTGCCTCCCAAATTCATATAATCATAGATTATCATTCTAAAATTTTAAAATTTTGTCCTTAGCGTATTTAATTAAAATAAACTTTCTAAGAATTATATTGTTCTATATCCTTATTTTGGCATATCAAGATGTAAGCCTATTCAGTTTATCAAATCACGAATCTCTCAGGACCGAAGTTGCAGAACTAAACTTGCCAATGCTTTTAATTTTGCCAGCATAAAAACATGCTAGAATTTGCGAAGCGATCGATACACGCATGTTGTAATTGTTAGTGGTTTGTTCCATTGGGGTGTGGTTAAAAAAGCGACGAAAGCACCGCAATCCAAGGCTGCTTAGCAGATGAACTGGCCTAAGTTGTACCTGGAACCAGAAGGTACGGCCCTTTAAGGTCTTTCGCCTCTTTCGACAGCGGAGCTGTATTCGAGTTGCAAATCTGACGTCAACAACGCATGCATACCACATGAACAGTCGCAATCTGAAAATGTCGTTGTGTCGTACGTGTTTTTTAACAAAGTTAGCACACCCTAGGACCCTTGGACCCGACTCTTTCGTCTCGCCACCGTCATCAGGGTGGTCTTCAACGAAAATGCAGGTGAAAATAAAAATAAAATTGGATTAGAAATTAAGAGAAATTAAATTAAATCAAACTCTTAATGATCCGAAATATCAAAGATTAATGAAAGAAAATTAATCTGTAAAATAAAAATTAAGAAATAAAAAAATCGACTTTAAAATTCAGCCTCAAATTAAAAAATTTATTGTTATTTATTTAAACATTATTTCGGATCATTATGAGCCTAAAAAATAATAAATTAAATATACATATTAATTTAAATAATAAAAATTATGACAGGATATAGGAATATATTATCTTGTTTAAGAATTAATAATAATTATGGTGTTTATTATATCATTTATCATATAATAAATTTGTTAAACAAAATTTATTTATTAAATAAAAAACAAAATACAATTTAGAAGAAATGACAAATTAAATATAAATATGAAATAAAAAAAGGAAAGCGCACATAGAGAAGGACACGTTAGGTAGGTAAACGGGGTGGTGCTAAACGCTGAGAATGTGTTTTTCTGAACGCCCATATGCTTGAACTTAAAAATATTATGTACATTATTTGTGTAGAGCCATCGGCAACCTGTCGAAAAGTAATTTATCGATACTGTGAGAGGAAGAAGTAATGTGAAACTTACTCTTTGAGGAGGAATGGTTGCGTCCTATCTCAGCTAACGATCTTATGATCGGTAACTTCGACATGTTATTGTCTTTACGTCTTTCATGTTGATGCCGATGTCGGACGAGAAGGGCTTCTCTCACCTGAAATGATATTATACTTTGTCTGATCGATTTATTAGATGTACACACGTGTGCCTGACGTGCCAAATTATTGATTTACAGATCAAAAATATGAGGAATAATATAGCCAAATCATAAATCTTTTAGTTCTCTTGAATCAATAAAGGTAATATTATTTTCCATCAGCGGTGATATTACTTTTTGTGTAATCAATAATTTAATTCTCGTCTTAACGAGATATGAGTGAATTTTATATATATGTGTTATATCAATGACGAAAAATGTGAGGATTATAAATGTATTTGTGATCTATTTAAGGATATCGTGGTAAAACTTCCCACTTCAATAGAACAGGTATATGAATGATTTTTTTTTCTCACGTACATTGTTATATTCTTACCTTCTCTCGCAATTCGACCGACAGTACTCCTTTATTAATCATGTTATCGAGAACAAGATCAGCTATTTGTTCTAAGCTGCCTGCTTCCATATCGAGCATGACGGTCCCGTTTAAAAGCAGGCTCCTTAACTCAAAGAGTGAGTGCAGTGATAAAGTGGCAACATGAGGTTTGCTCCATCTATTACCGCCTTCTTCGACATCTTCCTCGAACTTGATCCATCTGTGTATATTATGTTTGTACGTACAATATTTGTATATGTACGTATAATATTTGCGGTATTTTTTTTTATAAAAATATTTCTTATTTTATATTTTAAAGATGAAAATAAAAATTTCAGCTCTTTTTTAATCTTTTTTTAAGCTTGAAATATATATGAATTCATAAAACGCTTTAATCTGCATGCTTTCAAAGAATTATTATTACAGTATTTTATGTATAAAAACTTTTGCTCTTGTGTATTATTAATATTTTCGTTTAATTATTTCTTTTGACGTACATATATAAAGGATTACAATTATGTATTTTATATTATACGTATTTTATTGTATGACTGTTCTGCATATAAAGTCCGAAGGAATTAGATATTATTTTATGGACATATATTATTGTGAAACGAATAGTTTCAATGCGTAACATTAATATGTAAACATATTCTCGCATTTCAAAAGGTTAAAATCAACAATGTGGAGTTGTAATTGACTTTTACCTCGCTGTTTCCTTCCATTCCATTTCATCGCCATCTTTGATGAGCTCCTCCATTTCCGAGAACAACGGATGCGATTCGTGTGCATCGTCACCGACTTCCTCGCCAAGGATAAACTGCACTCTCTGGGCTGGTGGAGTGACTAAACAATTGTGCAATAAGACATGAATCGTCAATTTCAAAGTCGTAATCGGAAACAAAGGTATGCGAGAGCATATACAATATTCAAACAGAGAGGACATACATTTATATCAGAATATATGTATATGCCAAGTATAACAAGATATAACAGATGAGAAATTTGTTTTAGATGACATCGTTTACGAAATGTTCAGCTAAATGTGATACAAAAGTTGACAAATGCAAAATACATACAATATTGTAATATTATAACAGCAGACATTCTGGCCTCAATTTTTCATTATGTATATTATTCATCAAATAGAGATTAAGAGTGACAATTTTTACGAAAACTTGCACGTTAATTAGAGATAAACAACGAATTGTTAAGAAAAATCGGCTACTCTTATTTACGTGCAGAACAGTATGCAAGCAAGTAAACTATTAATTTCCATGCCATGTTGCATTTTATTCTTTGCACATCTCAGAATGAATGTAATGTTCAGAAAGAAACATTGCATAAATATCTATAATATAACAGAGAAACTAGATTGTTTGTCTAACAAAATATCAACAGAGATAAGATAAATTCTTATATGTCTAAAAAAATTGTAAAACAAAATATTCAGATGAAGAAACAAGGTTTGGCGAGGACTAAGAGATGTCAGCATTTAAGTATCCGACGTTACTTGATGTCAAATTTATATAACGGAAAAAAAAACAGAATTCCGTTTTCCAAACATCTCTTGAGTATGGTCAATTTCAAAGTGGAATGAAAGGAAGTTGACGTTGATCGATCTATCGACAAATAGCGTAAAATGTATAGACGTATTATATGTATGAACGTATGTATACGCCATGATAGATGACGCATGCACATTAGAAAGATTTTTTTAAAAGTCACATAGAAAGCAGAATGAAAAGATAGAAATCTTCTGATTAAAACAATTGTGTAACCTGTTGTGTAATGTAAGTCATATAACTAGAGTTGGGTAAAATACTATTTTATAAAATATGGCAGGAGAAAGGCTGTTCCATAGCCCCGACCTGTTCTATAACTATCGCCGACGTAAAGAAAGATTTTAAGGTCAATCAATTATTATATACTAACCTATAAGGTCTTATCACAGGATTATTTAAAGCGTAATCTATATATATATATAAATATATATATAT